>NC_043766.1:19578593-19878593 GCF_902148845.1 Salarias fasciatus | reverse complement strand
ACGAATCAGGTGCTTAGAGTCAATTTAATTGTGCCAGTTATGAACTGCAGCTAAGAGTGACATTTTCTCTCATTTTTAGAAATCATTTTGTCAGTGTGTTATGTCTGAAAGACGATGATGACAGAGGCGTCTTTTATACATTTCTAGAATAAAATATCAAACGGAAACTATAAAATCTAACTTTCAGCAACCATTTTGCAATATTTCTTCTGTCTTCTACACTGCATTTCCTTCCCTCTTCATCCTTCCCTCTCCAATCATGGTGGGAGTTCAGACTTCCCCTCTCCCATCTCACCCCCTCAGGATATGGCGGTCGAGAGAAGGGCCTCTGTAGCGCTCTGTTGACTCACCCAACTTCTTGGAGCGTTGCCATAGCCACTGCAGCCTGGCCTGAAATGAACCAGGTGGGGGTGTCAGTGGGTGTTGGGGAAAGTCTGACGGTGGACAGAAGGAGAGAGCGTAAGGAGGTGATGCAGAGTGGTGGGATGCTGGCTTCAGGAGGCAAAGAAAGAAGGAGGGGTTTGTTGTGGGATGAACCCACTCTCTTGTTTCAAACACACACTTCAAGATGCACACAAGTTTAAAAACTTTTGGCTCCAGAATAAGTTGGTGTTTAGATCCGTGTGTGCAGCTCACTTTACGGTATTTTCACAACAATGGTTGTGGTGGACAGAGTATTTATTTGCAGGAGCTGCAGAGTGCTGTCATTCTTTCTGTTCTTCTTTTGTGTTCCTGAGCTGTGTAAACTGTGTGTGTGTGTGTGTCTGTGTGTGTGTGAAGCCACGGCTACTCACCCGTAACCACGCTAACGACTGGGTCACTGGCACACGCTCATGCGTGCAGGAGAACACATAAACACTACTTCTTACACACACTCACTTGATGTGGCTCGATCCCAACTCAGCTGACTTTGACTCAGATATTGTTTTCAGCAAACCTCAAGCCGATAACGTCTCGTTTCATTTGACACATCCACGTTTCGGCTAACACACGGAAACCTCGGCCAAATTCAGCACTTAATTACTGTCAAAGCCGATGTGTAGCCTGTTCTAAACCAACAGTGATCTAGTAAAATCCCAGTGTTAATTAAGATAGGCTTTAGCCCAGCAGGGAGTGTGGTGAGGTGGAAACTCAGGGCTCGGTGCAGAAAAAAACACACCCTTGTATGTTTAGAAAATGCCACCAGTAATATGCATGTTCATATAAATAAATGTTAATCTTCAAAGATTAGGATCAGACCAGGAGTTCACAACACACTAAGAGAGAATGTCTAATCTCTTACAATTAAAAACTTCATTAACAGCTGTGGAAACTTGTAGCAGCTTGGATAGGAAATTGTTTCCTGTGTGGTGAGAGTTTCCCAATAAACAGAGGTGTGTGTAAGCGCGTGCTTGTGTGTGCATGTCTGTAGCTGTAGTTCAAGCAGACAGCTGGCCCACAGTCCCAGCCACTGATTAGGATGGAGATAACACATAGGTCACGTCAGGGTCGCGAAAGGATGTGTGTGTGTGTTTGTGTGTGTGTGTGTGTGTGTGTGTGTGTGTGTGTGTGTGTGTGTGTGTGTGTGTGTGTGTGTGTGTGTGTGTGTGTGTGTGTACATGCATAACAGTCTATGTATCTTGGATGCTTTCCTTGTTGATTTTAAATGAGGCTGCACATGTCCAGTTGCTTCTGTCTAAAAACGATGGTCATGCACCAATAAATTGGCCTCTGAAAGAAATGTTTTTTTGTTTTTTTTTTGTTTTTTTACACAGTACAAGCAACAATGTTGCTTCTTGGATCAGAGACTGAATCTACTCACTTGTGGAGCGAAAACTCCCCTACAACACTGTTTAAAATGGCATCAAATTGTTAATAAAGATCACTGAAGATTAAATTTTTCTCATTTCATGAGAAGTTATTTTGTTGATGTTTGACAAACCAGAAATTAGTTTCCTCAAAATATAAATGTTATCTATTGTTTTCATAGTTTATTGTAGAGCGCTTCCTTTTGTGGTTGGAAACAGAACTCACCTTTAAGAAGCTGGACTGTAGTTTTGTGTAAAAAGCCTATGAAGAGGTTTTTTCACAATCTGCGTCAGTGTGATTAGAATTGTTTATTAGAACTCAACCGATGTCTAGCAAGAAATGAAAGATGAGAAATACCTCACCAAGTTTCATGTTTTCACATCTCTACAATTCCCATTCACTCGTTCATTCAAACAAACCAGTGTTGACAAATAATATCATAGCTGATGGCAATATTAGTAGCCTTCCTTGATGAAGAGCAGGAGAGTTCTCGGTGGAATAAATCGCAGTCAAAACCTATGATGACAGCTTTGACTTTGAATTAACCAGCCTAAAAACTGTTCTGGAAAGGAGACATGAGTGCCTGCAGCAAGTATTCCTGCTGGAAACATCTCATACAGTTTGGAAAATCAGATGAACAACAACAGTGAGCCGACTTGCTGATTTGAGGAACTTGATTCCCCCTTTCAGGAACTTTTGAATAAACTTGTAACACCAAAATGCTTGTTGGTGTAATTATTAGCAGTGCCCGAATGGCTTTTGTGACTGACATCTGTGTGAGCAGACCCTCAAATGTGTGTCTGCTCCTCTAAAGTCAATAAAACAAGATATGTGAAAGTTCCTTGCAAAATTAAAATGAAACCTGGCTTTGTGTTGTGATTAGTTTCAATAAAGAAGAGTTATGTTTCAGCACTTTAATGAATTGTAATATTAATTTGTTTTATGGAAAAACTAGGGGAGCAACAGTAGAGGCTGCTTCAGCAGTCGACTCACAAAAACAAAAAAACAAATATATTTTACAGTATTGCGACATATTGCAAAAAAAATAAAAATCTGCTACTTGTGAGCTGCTTCTTCAGTCGCTTGTACTCTTTGCCCGTGAGTGAGGACAAACTGCACAGTTGTAATCTTGTTTATTCAGTGCTCCTCCTTCAGCATTCCTCTCCATCGGTGGCCTCTTTGATGATTTGTGGCCCGTTTAAAGCCACAATCTTGTGATCTGTCGGACAGTATGACCACAGACCCCCAGACTGGCTCACCAAGTCTGCTTTTGAGCCATTCCGACCTGTGCAAACACACAAAACACACACACACACACACACACACACATACACACACACACACACACACACAAGACATCCACACAGCACAGTTTCAAATAATATGCGTATATTGTACACAGCAAGCCATAGGGGAAAAAAGCGTGCACCAACGTGCGTACCCCTATATGCGACTCGCATAGAGGCAGTGACTGAATCCTGAATTATGGGCCTTTCCCTCAGCCTGATCCCATCTGTCAAAAGCCTGTGCTGAGTTGTGGTCTAAATCCAATGTTTTCCGTATGGGTGCTAAATCTATTAGAGGCAGCAATCATATAGTCTTAATCATATTGGATTTCTTCATACCAAGCACTTTCTCTGGGTGACTGCAGCTATGAAAACTCTGGGTGGTGAGAAGATTGTGGAAGTGTGTATGCACGAGTAAGAAAGACAGCCTGTGTAAAAAGTAAAGAAAATGGAAAATGTATTGGAAATCTACCCATCATTAATAATCAGATCCATGTCCATCCACCATTACCTTAATTTATGTTGTTTCAGCAATACTCTCCTTCTTTCTCCGTCTCTCTCTCTCTCTCTCTCACACACACACACACACGCACATACTCACACACACAAGCAAATGAATCAAGATTGTAAATAAATTGAGGAGACCGTAAAACACTCTCTAAGTCCTGGCGAAGGTTCAAATCAACAAGGCCAAGTGCCTAAACTGCAGATTTATGAAATAATGAGAGTCTTATGAGAGCAGTTAAATGACTGGTCTCTGATGTGACAGCCAGTGCCGCCAATAGCCAAAGCCAGCTCAAGAAGAGCTACTAATCTGCGTTACTGTGACCCCTTCATCAAATGCTAACCAGATTTAGCCTTCCACCTCCAAACCGCTGGTAGCATGGAGGAGTCATTCTCAATCTCCAATTACTGGACTGTGTCCCTCTTTCAACACCTCTGCCTCAGTGCTTTTGTTTGTCTGTATGGCTCTGTCTCTATTTACGCTTTCCTGTCTCTTTCTTGCATTCCCCATTCCTCCCACATAAACATATTTCCCACATCTTAGCTTTTAGTCTGTCAGATTCAAGCATGCCAAAACACAAAAATGTATATTTTCTTGAAGTCTCTTTCCTTCATTTAGGGTCTGCTCTTGAACATGAATAATTCCTAATCAGTCCAGTTTTCAGCACAAGCCTGTGGTCCAAAGGTGTTTGTCCATATGATCAGACCTGGTCAATTCCATAGAGCATAGAAAGGTTAAATGAAAAGACCATTTTGGAGTCCTGATGATGATGCCCTCACTTTTCTAATCAAAATCCTAATTGCCAAACATATTTTGATTGACGGAGGTTGTGTTGTTGATGTCTGCTTAAAAGTCAAGGAAAACTTACAAACTGCTCCGAATGCATGCAGAAATGTTCTGACATATTTGTTAAACTCAAATGTGGCTGCTGCCGAAAGAAAATATCATTGTATTTTGCAACTTTGATCTCAAATCAAACTAGTTTCAACATGTAATTAGAAGGATAAAACTTTATAGTCTTTGACGTGAGTATAAATGTTTTGTGTGTGTGTGTGTGTGTTTGTGTGTGTGTGTGTGTTCGTGTGTATGTGAAAGTTTTCAAGAACTTACAAAGAAACCAACCTGCCAAAAAGTTTAAATGCAACAACAAAAGTTTTAGAACCACAAAGACTCTAAATTTCAGTATGTTTATTTGTTGTCTTTTAGTTGAATTTATTTCATTTTCAGCGACGGCACAGCCCATAAATTCAGTACTTTCAACAAACAGGCTTTGAATGTACCAGTGGTGCCGTAAACTGTATGGCCCATGGGTAAGTGAAATACTTCTGTAGTAACATCAAGGGCCTCTATTATACCACCTCATTTTTAGTTTCTCACACCCACTTCGCTCCCACTCATGTTGTGTTTCTTACGTTTCCTCCGTTCAGTTTGTCTCCGTCACCAACAGGCTTTGCACTCCTCTCTGTAGGTTGCTGGCTGCCATTTAAAGACCTTTGTGAGGTTGGTTAAGTTTTGCGCGGGGGTGTGAAGGCCTACTTCCTGTGATCAGCAGATATGCCATGCATGTGGATTAAGATGTTCAACAATGCCAGGATTTTCCAAGCACCGTACGAGGGATTGTTAGTCTACTATTCATCTGTTTTTCATTCACACAGAATGAAACAATAAAGACAGATGAAGGGGAAAGCGGGAGTTTTTCCTGACCCCAAATTATTCATTTCATTTGCGATCATGACATGTGGCCACATCACAAGAACTGCTTCTGTCACACTGAATAAGGTAATAATTTTGTAGAGAAGCACTCAGCTTGTAAACATTTGACCCATTTATGACACCACAGTTGAATTTAGATAATTTCTTATCAGTAGAATCCAGGGACTTGATGTGATTGAGCAGACAATACTGACAGAGTATTACACCTTTTTGGCTCACTTTCACACTGCTCTTTTGAGAGCAGACCTAACCCAAATCAATAACAACAGCTGCTGGTTTAGGGTGATCCTACCACAAAGACTTCCAAGAACTTTAAGAAACACAAGAAATAAGAAAACCTGCTTCATCGATTGGTCAGAAAACAAAAATCTACATAGCCCATTTGATCAAAATCAAAATGTAAAACCTAAAAATTTGGCTTAGTGTGGTATTTCAGTTTTCTCTCCTATTTTCAAATCAAATCCCTTTGTTCACAGCAACCTTCTCAGTTTGAACAGGAAGCAAGAAAGTCAGTATTCCAGCACATTATGAAAACAGTATAATTATACTAAAGTGAGAGTGTTTTTCTGGTTCAGATACAGAACTCACTCTCTGCATTTGGTCAAATGGATGATTTACAAAGGTGTCACACTTTTCATTTGACAGGGTTCACTCGCAGGTGAACTGAGGCAGTCCGTTTCAAGCCAATATATGGAAATCATATCCAGCTGCTCTGTATTGGCTATGGTGACTGGTGATTTCTTACACAACGACAAGTGTATGTGGGCCATGCAACAAGCATGCTGTCATTTCTAATTAGTGGTAAACATGATTTTACTATGGAGATTACGTGTAAATAAAAACTCTGTTTTTGAAAAGTTAATTACTTCTGGTTGGTTGGTTGTGGAAAAACCAACAGATACACACATACACCTTGTCCTCGCTCTCCATTACATTAACTTACAAAATTCACAAAACAGAAACATTCACAAAACAGAACGTTATCATGAAATTCTGCTAAATGAAGTCAAATGAGTAAATAAAGTATACCTTGTCTATTTTCAAACAGCAAAAATATTTTTGTTGAATCTCAGAGAATCTCTCAGACTTGAATCTCTCTGCTCGTCCACCGTTTTGCTGTTGGCAAACCATGGTTAGCAATCGGTGGAAAGGCTGTAAGTATTTAGTTTGAGAATTTGTTTAAGGCAAATTGTTTGGACTTCCTCACCGATGTGCTAAGAGAAAGTTTTGAAATGATTGAGAAGCATGACCTTCACACATAGTGTTTTCAGTCCAACCCAAAAATATCCTTAACACTCCCTCTCTGGCCATTTGTTCACAGTCTGTAACTCTTCTGTGCTTGAAAGGTTTATATTATAGTCTGTGTCAGCCTTTCACTGTTTTCCAGCACGCTGAGTGCCCTTGCATGAAATCGAACATTTCTCCAGCTGATTTGCCATGAAATGGTGTGCTCGTATGGGATTGCACCGTGTTAACTCCAGCGTTGAGTCTAACAGAGGGGCGACTTAGAGAGAAGAGAGGAAACAAGAGGAAGTTTGATCCACTTAGAGCCACTTTAACTGCTCAACCCCATTAGACAGTCGGAGCTCTGTGCAATTTGGACAAACTCTGTAGTGAAGACAGACACATATAGAAACACAAACACACTGTATCCACACACATGCACACTGGCGTTAAATTACAACTGCTTCCTCAGAGAGAGCAAGTGTATAAGATGTGGAGCACAGGAAGGAGGAAGGACACAAAAGCTAAATAAACAGGGATCAGTGACAGTGGTGGAAGAAGAGCTGCCATAAAACAGAGGACAAGAAAGACAGAGCTCAAGAGGGATGGGTGGGAGAAAAAGATGAAGGGCAGAACTCTATAATCTAGAGATTTGTCAGTGTGAGCACATAACCTGGGCGTGGAAAGGGAAGAGGAACGACGGCAATTGAAGGTTTGAGAATTGATTAAAGATGGAGTTGTGAGATGGTGCTGGAAGAATGGAGACAGGTTTAAGGTTGGAAGGGTTTGGGAGGATGAACAATGTGGCGGAGGACAGCTGTGCTCATGATCTGTGAAAGAGGAATGGGATGCAGTAGGGATGCAATAGGGCTGCTCACTCCTCTCTTTTTTCGTCTGACTTGTGATTAACTATAAACATCTGGCCTTTTGTCTGATGTTTTTCTCTGAATTTTTATGCTTCTTGCTGTGTTTCCTATGTATTTTCCTCATACCTCTTCTTTGCTACCTAATTTATTTCAACTGTTTTGCTTGTATTTTTCCCTCTTTCATATATTCCATGCTCCCCCGCATAAACAAAATGCCCCATGTAGAAACCACTGGATCATATATGTCTTTGATACAAAGTATGCTTCTTTATGCCTATTTTGTCTTTAAATATATATTTGCTCTGCTGATTTTCATGCACCCATCAGTGTCTGCCATCCAGGAGGTAAAATCTATCCCACCAGTCAAATGGTGCAAAGAAATAATACAAATTTCTGGAGAACTGCTCAGGTGCACGCACAAATATCAGATAAAACTGTGATTTATTTTTCGAAAAAGTCATCTGGATGTGACTTGGCATTACATCATTTGAAAAATATCATCAGAATGATGGACAGTTATTAAATATTTTGCAGAGCTCGCACACACCCACAGAGACCTCTTCAGAGATCTCTGATAGGAATTCAGTCAGCTGACCCTGTTCCTGCTGGCTGTCTGGACACTTGCTGTTTCTCGGTCTGGATGCCGTGTTTCCTCCATTACCCGCTTTATATTCGTGCAGCAGATTATGTGCTGCTCTCATGTTTCGGTCGGGCTTCAGATGTGGACTTTGCAAAGGACAAATCATTCTTTGGGAATTATTCTGTCTAAAGCCATTAGTGCAGCCAAAGCAGACTGGAGCAGATAAGAGTGAATGATCGGGCCCTGTTTTGGGGCCGGGGAGGCATGTTTTAAACATACACGGCTGTCTGCCTGCACTGTTCTCATGCAGTGGGAGAAGACTCAGCTCATCTGGTTTGCATAGCATCACACATCATAATGGGACCTGGATAAATCCTTTGGAATTCAATGAAACATTTTCCCTTGGAAAAAATGTGAATGTGAAATGTGTTAGGATTAGCAGAGGCCATGATGGGAGAGGTGGACTCGGAGTTTTGAATGAGATAAGGTTAGAACTGACCTGAACGAGTGTTCATCGCAGCAAGACCTCCGATGTTATCACAGCCAAAGTCACATTAATGTGAATGTTATTAAGAACAGTTTGTTTGCTCTCAGGGAAGTTTCCAATGAGGCAATAACAATAGATCTTATGAAACTATTCAAGTTCAATTATCACCTATTTAAAGTGCCAGAACATAAGTTTTAAAATCTTTTTAAGACTTTGTTAATGACCCTGTTGTCAACACTTTTATCACGTTCACCTCCAAAACATACAAGAATTGTTTTTCTTGCAACATTGAATAGATCCTTTAATGAACCTTAACATTTGAAAACCTTCAATACAAGTCAACCTTAAACCTTGTTCCTATATCCACATAGTATGTTCATGTGCAGAAAAAGAAATCCAGAACAAGTTGAACTGGTAAGCAATGGCTGAACTTTTTTTCTGTTTTGAAATTTCTGCTTTAGAGTTCCACAAACCTGGAATCAGACCACTGGATTTCATACACCACTTATGTAAGCATCAATATCTGTGAACGTGAACATGTGTGGTGGGACTGAGTCAAGCAAAAGTAACATGATATCTCATACATTTCTACTCTTGAAGACAGAAATACATCTGCATTTAGAATAAAAGTCCTGATGGTGATCGGAGGTTTGTATGGACTGTAGAATAAGTGGCAGCTTACGGGGTAACTGTAGAGTAATACCTAAGCCAATCTAACATATTAGGAACTTAAAACTCATTTAAAAAAGTAACGGGAAAGAGTTTTGAGGAATTTTACAGTTCAAAGTGCAGGTTAAAATGGAGCCATGGTTATGAAGTAACCTTCAGATCACCAGTGGTCTGTTTAGACAGAAAGATCAATGTCTCTTGTTTTCCATTAAAATATATGTCTATATATATATATATATATATATATATATATATATATATATATATACACAGGTGAAATTTTACTGATTAACTTGATTGGAAAAATTTTTCTGAATTTTAGAGATCATCGAAAGAAAATCACAGAAGTCTGTGGAAAAAGCAGAAAAAGTAAACAATACAGTGAAAAATAGAACATACTCTTCTGAAGATGCAAAAGTCATTTTGCAAAAAAAAAAAAAAAAAAAAAACTTTTTCGGTTATTCGTTCCACATATTTTGTGTTAACACATTTAGTTGTGCCAAATTAGTGCAAATTTAGACAGTTTTTTTTTGTTTTTGTGGCAGGCATGAAAAACTGAACAATTTTTTCCCCAGTTGTTCCTGTTAAGTGTTGACCTCTTATTTTTTGTGCATAGACCTAGTCCTGTTTAGCAGCTCCAGGTCCTTAATGTGAAACGAAAACAAAAGTCAGCAGAATTTGCTTCTGTAATTTTCCATCACTCATTCACACCCCACACTATTTACTAGTGGGCATTCATGGTGAAGCAGCTGTCTGCATTTTCACTCCGGATCAAGTGATACTTTATTATTTTCACTGTTTTCTGGGGAGGAAGGAAAGCTGGGATGACTAGCACAGCGGCAGTGCTGCCAAGTCAAACAGCAGGGTTTATTTGTGGACAAGTGTAGGGGCAACACCCACCCCCCATTTCACTGGAGACTCTTAATAAGAGGAGAGACGGGAGGCTCGAGGGATGGGGGGTGCATATAGTGTAAGTGTGTATTTATGGGTGCCTATAGGTCTGCTTTCATTGCAGGAAAGAAGATAAACACAGAGGAGAAGAGTGAGCGGAGGAAGGTGCTAGAAGTGCAAAGACTGAACTTAAATCAGAGGAAGGAAGGGCAACAAATTAAGAAGGGGGTGCATGTGTAAAGGGCTTATTTTTACTTGGCCAAACTATTGGTGGTATATCTCCCATCATTAGACCCTCACCCCCTGCCTCAGAAATAAAAAAAAAGACAGGACGAAAGAAAGCTGGAGAGCAAAGAATTGGAGGCTTTCTGGGGAAGCTGCGAGCAGCAGGCCTCTGCCACAAGGATTGTCCTTCTGGTAATCCCTGGATTTCCGAGACTGAGACAGGAGGTAGACCAGGCACGGCGAGAGACTTAAAAACAGAATGAGAGAATAGAGGAAGGAAGTAGGAAGAGAAAAAAAGGCAGAGACTAAAGGGAAGCGTTATTCGAAACACTGGTGCTCTGTTGTGCTTTCTGATACAGCGGCTGATGGCACTGCTGTAAGGTGTAACACGTTGTTGTGGTCCACACAGTAGCATATTGTTGCGAACTCTTGCTTCAAAGTGAGTCTGATTCCAGGTTCTGAGTCTCTTCTGCGAAATTCATATGTTCTCCCTGTGAAAGATCTGCAGACCGGAGGAACTGCAGCAGGTGGTAATGGCAGCAAAGACAGACCACGTTAACAGCATCACCTCACCTGAGGCACATTTACACTGAGTAACTACAGCACAGGGTCAGCTGTATTCTAAAAAACCCTCATCTACTCTGTACATCTCCTGTTTTCGCTTCTGTCCTCCTGTCGCCATCGCTGTTGTTGTGTACTTCTTCTTCAGGGAACAGGGCATCTAAAAAGTTGCATTACTGCCACCAAAACTGAGATTTGTCTTTTCGAGAAAATCCTGTATTACACCTTTAAATGTTTCCTTTAAAGCCCTTGAAAGATTAAGCGATTTGTTTTTTAAATGACAATAGGTGGACGAGGTCCTCACGCCTTTATGATAAAGATGCTGGATACGACAGAGAAGTTATCTCATGAAAACATCCTCACATCTTGATGTGGTCTTCTGTGACGCTGTATTTACATCCTCATACATTCAAATTGGGTTTTAGAGCTTGTCAACTGTGGAAAAAAACGGTGATGGTAGATTGTTTTTTTCTTTTACAAATTTCTTGCCATGTTTAAGCAATTAGTCTTACCGAGATTAAGCAGGTTAAGGGAAAATATATTTTTTTAAACAGTTCTCTACTGTGTCCTTCAATGAGATGTACAGTCACACTCAGTGGTTTCCAGCCTTTTGTTGGTTGCTCTCGGGGAACAGAGTTGAGATATCACGCTTCTCCTATCCTTGGGTTGCCCTGGATGTTATTTCAACTCCCTACCTTCCTTCCTTTCAGTCACCCCAGGGCGCTGTGAACCCAATCCCCTCCTGTAGTCTTTTACTGAGGTTCACAGGGGAAGTTGGCTTGGCTCAGAGGAACTCAGCAGTGTGTGTCCTAGGTCAAGGGTCGAGCTCTTCTCTTTCTCAAGCAGTGAAACACAACCGGCTCTCGGGAAAGATGGGAGCATTCAAGAAGAACACAGTTCCCTGAAACTGTTAAAGGTGTTTTCTCCATCAGGGCTGATTAAATGACCAAACAGTTAAATGCTGCTCTGTTTGGACGCTCTCAATTTAAAGGTGCTGTGAAATGATTAGTTTAGAGTACTGGTAAATCAAATAATGAGCAATACCACAGATTTTTGATTTGAGTTACATCATATCTAAGATAAATTGCTTTTCTTGATATTTTAGCACTTTCTTTGAGCTGAAAGAGTGCTGCAAACATATTTTTAAATATGTATAGGTCCAACTTACGTCAACCTTCATCTAATAAGAATACTGAGCACCTTTGACTTTTTTTTAACACGTATATAGCACTTTTGCTCTGCATTGACAGAGCCCAAAGCGCCGCATGATCACATTCACCCATTCACCCATTCACATGGGTGAACAATTTAATCAGATACTGAGTTCAAAGCCAGCATGTTTCATAAATGTAGCCTGTACTTCACTTTGGATAAGATACAGGATCTTGACCTTTTTATGTGGGCTTAAAACATCCTGAAACTGTGTAGTGAGCTGGTGTTAAGTTAATGCAATAAGGTTTAAGAGCTTATATTGATGATCCAGGGCTGAGATGGAAAAGGGGAGCAAAAGGCGCAGTTTTCCATTTAAATGTATCTACTATTATTCTTGTAAGGAATCTGAATAAGAAATAAAATGGCAAACCAAAACCATACAGTGCTGCAATGTGTTTGTCCCTTTGAAGTGCCACGTTCCTGATCGGCAAGGACAAAAATGAAGTTGACAAGTCAGAGAGAAAACTGGGAGATCAAAGGAAAAATAGAAGAAGTGCGAAGAACAAAAAAGTTCTCAGATCTCCTGCCTTGACTCTGGCAGGGCTTTGCTGGGCTTTCATGCACCTGACTGACTGGTTATACCCAGTGCCCATGCCAGGAGTTACCCTTACATTTTACACCCACGAACCCAGACTCTCCACAGTGTAAATGGACAGAGAATCACCGCCATGTGTACAGCACATGATCCTCAAAGAGAGCAAGCCTTTATTTGTCTCAAACTATTCCTTCGCACATTCATCTTTTCTGGCTTCGCTGCGTTCCCTCTGTTCTTTTTTTTTCTCTGTCAGTTTGGAAGAACTTTAAATAGTTTTTTATTGTTTTACTGCGCTGAAAAAAGTGGTAATGACTGGAACCTTTAAAGAGTGTGTTAGAGACAGAGGCACAAATCAGTGAACAAGATGCACATTTCTGACTGTTCGATGTTTTTGTTACCTGTGTCACACGTCTTTAAAGTTACCTTTAAAGGTAACTTTATGGACAGGGCCATCAAAGTAGAAAAGACACAAAACAGTCTATATGTTGTTTGGTTTTTTGTTGTTTGCGTTTAATTGCAATTGAAATGTATAAGTTTGAATTTCGTCGTTTGGAACATGATAATTGTGGGCAATTCTTGTTCCTGGACACGAATCAGTAGAGTAAATTTCATCTCTATATCACAGATTGCAGAGGAACTGAGTTTCCTGTGTGGCGGATACCTGATACTGATGTTGATGTTGTATATCCATGTCTTTTCAGTGGCTTCTGTGTAAATTCTCCAGTACATTTCACAATCATATGCACTAGGTGTTCTGTTTTATTCTTTGCCACTTTTCTGAGCCTGGTTGCTAGTTTGACACTTCATTGTGCTGAACTGCAGCCCACAGCCTTTTAGCTCCATCCATCACTTCATTCTCTACTTCAGATTCAGGAGAGCATGTAATGGGGGAGTGATATGGCCGACAAGAGTGAACGCTCTCCATTCCATCACCTTGTCATTGGCACCTACTCATTACAAGCCTCAGACCAGTAAATACTTCAAACAGGCTCACACTATGGCCACCAAACAACCAGGATTTAATGCTCTTCAAGGTCAATTGTTACAGTGTACACACATGTTGACAAATGACATTTACAGAAACTTAAAGCACGCTCTGCCTGATTTCTTTATTTTCTGCTGCTCTCACTCCTGCCTGACCCGTTCTTCTTTCTTTCCAAAACTCGCTAATGACTTCTTGGATTGCTGCTCAGAGATCGCTGCTTCCAAGTCCATCCGTGTGCCATGCTCCTTCCAACTTTGTACTTTTAAAGCTTTTATTTAATTACAATAGGAGTTTCTCACGAATGTATTAGACAAGAAGAGAAAAAAAGGAAACGAGGAGAGAAGTAAGACGTGCTATAACAAACTAAGGAGAACAGAGTCAATGTTTGTTCCTTTGAAAGTCTTGGCTGTAATTAAAAAAAAAAAAAAAAAATCTGGTCTTTCAAAGTGAGTAGAACACTCCAGCAGGAGAACACCCACTTTGTCAGACAAACACACACACACACACACACACACACACACACACACACACACACACACACACACACACACACACACACACACACACACACACACACACACACAGCCAACCAAGACTACTACTTGCCACTAAACTTAACCGTATTTCAGTCTCACCTTAAATTGTGTCTTCACCTAAAACTTATTGATTTTTCTCATGCTTACTTGGAATTTTTCACCCACAAGGTTGATTAGTACGCGTATCCTTGAGTGTACAGATTGAGATCCCCACAACAGTAATAAATATCCTTCACACATACACGCACACTCACACACACACACACAGAGTATTCACTGCCTTTTGGGGACATTGCACATACTTACACTCATTTCCTGTAGACTTAGTCCAAACTCAGCTGTAACTACTACTTGCTCTTATCCCTTAACCTCAACCTAACCCAAGTCTAACCATAAAGCCTTAAATCATGTACTCAACTTAACCTTTAATAATTTTCCTCATGAAGACTCATTTTCTTTCCTACAATAAGGACTACTCTCCATAATGCATGTGTGTAAACTGATTCAGGTCCCTACAGCAGTAATAAATACCCTGTCCACACACACAGGGAATGTTTACATTTTTCCTCCCGCCCCCTCTTTCTCCTGCTTTGCCTCCCCTGCGGTGATTGACGTGCTCTCTCATTCAGTCCAGTGCAAACTCAGGCACCATGGTTACAGCTGCAGAGATGTTCTTTCCCCAGGAGACAGACAATATTGAAATAACAACTCCCTTAACAACACAACCAACCGTGAACTCACACTCGGGTCTGTCGTCTCTGGAGCTGTATGCCATGTTAGGAGAAACTACCCATTCTGGCTGCACGACAAAAATCTTGACAGGTGTGTGTGTCCTGCCAGTTTCTGCCCAGGGTCTACTCCGGTGTTTCTCTTGGAAAAGAAAAAAACCCTTAAATAAGTGACAGAAAGCTTTGCGGGTCCACAACTGGGAGGAGTGACAAACCATTAGACAAGAACCTACTTCTACAGCAGCAGCAGCAGCTGGTTAGCTATCAGGAAGTGTCACTCTCTCTGGACTTGGTGTCACACCGCGACAGGACTTGAAATGATTTGAGAATTTAATTTTAGATTGTAGTTTAAAGTAAAATGAATTATGATGTCTTTTCTATGTCAGCATGAAAACTTTTTGATTTGGGATTTCTGGTGATGAGACAGGATTTCAGGAAAGAAGAAATATGTCTTGGGGAACCTTTCTTCATTGAATGGCTGTGATGGAGGACAGTGGGCGAATATGCTGAATGAAGCAGCTAGAATTTATCATATCAGCCAAAAATTAGGAAAAATGAGGCCCTGTAAAGAGGAGAAGGGGAATGATTTTGCGGGGGGGGGGGGGGGGGAATAAAGACAAACATGAGGATAAGTTAAATACCGTTTGCTCATCAGCTGTATATTTTGCAAAAGCGAAAGCATTTTGTATAAAGCAAACTTAATCAAAAAGAAACCCACAATGCAAACGCAATGACCTCTGAGAGACGGAGAGCGGGAGTCACAAGGTTGAGCTTAGAGCTTGGCTGTGATTATCCCAGCGTAAAGGTTACCTGGAGTTTAAGCATTCAATATGCACAGTGTGCGCAAGTATGATTGAAAAAACACAAGTTAATTGTTTGAATTACGACCCAGAATTTTAACAAAAGCCTCAATCAGTTGCGCAGCTGTATCGGCCTTAAGCTTCTCCACAAATCATCTGCGCCTTGCTACTGACGTACCCCCTGCAATACTTTCTGAAGCGGTCGTCAGGTTTCTCGGTAATTAGGATCATGGACACAGATCAGTCTAGTGAATGTTTAGGAAAAGATGAGCTGGCTCCCATCCTCTAATCTGGCCAGTTGACCCTTGTGTGTGTGTGTAATGTGTGTGATTCTGTTGTGGTTTAATGTGAAAGTTAAAAAAAAAAAAAAAAAACATTTTCCCCTTCAAACAAACCTCTTGCTCCAGTGAGGGTCCTTAACAGTAACTGACAGCTCGGTCTCAGTTGCCAGGCCAGTCAGAGGTGGCGTGGGATTTTGGAGAGCAGGAGGAGGGAGGTTAACCCCTGGTGTCTAGGACAGCTGTGGAGTTTTTCGGCTGGCTGCCGGCTGCACGCTATAAATTCTCCCTAAAGAGGGTTTACTTTTGATTTTAATGGGCGCCATAAATTTCCAGCGCCCCGGTCCTGGTGAAAGAGACAGAAGAGTTATATTTAAAGGGTCCCTTTCTCTTTTGCGTGCGCCCCTCTTTTTCTCTCTGCAGGTCTCCCTTTCTTCCTCTGTTCTCTCCCTCCAGGAGAAAGTCAGTGGAGTCCTGCCATGTCCTTTGTGGCCAACTTTTACCTGTAGTCAGGCTGTATGGAAAGTGTATGAAAATATCCTGAAAGAAATGAAAACGCTGCGCAGGAACTCACATTTCTCAGACGTGCTTCATAATGGCTTCTTTGTATACTAAGGTCAAATATTTTTTAAGAGGAACACTGGCCGTGCTCGCACATTTTCTCCCTCTTTGTCGCGAATTCGTTCTCAGAAGCACAGAGAAAACTTGAGTTGGTGGATGCAGAAAGTAACGGCAGCCTTCCTGTCTCTCTCCTACAGGTGCTGTTTGCTTTGAATCAGACACTGCTGCAGCACGAGGGCGTCCGAGCGGGCAGCGTTCAAGGCTCTTACACGACCGAGGACCTCATTACGCACTACAACTGTGGTGACCTCAGTTCCATTATCTTCAACCATGATACGTCGCAGGTTGGTTACTTTCTCTCCGTCTAACTTGAATAAGAAAAGATTGAGTCATCCAAACATAAAAATAAAATCACATCACATTTCCATTTCTTTCCGCTGAAGCTGATTTACAGCATCGAGCCTCATGTCAGCGTGCTGCAGAACAACTGAAATCACTTAAAACAGCTGGATGCTCTGAGTTTCAAAAAGGATGAAAATTCAGAACATAAAATGCACGGCCTGTCCAACACAAAACAAATGTTCTGATGCCATTGATGCACTTTGCCAAAACATACAAAATTTATGATATTGTGTCTCATATTTTTCTACTTACAAAGCTGCACATGGTCCAACAGCACTGTGCTGAAGAGGCACACTCACCCTCCCAAAAGACCTCATTTTCATGCTTTTTCTCATGCTGACATTGCACTTTTTGACCTAATCAAACACACCTATGGATTATCAGGAAAAGACAAATCAGCATCATCATAATAAAGCAAAAGAAAAAAAAAACCTCATGATAATACACAGTGTCACTAATATTTGAACAGTTTTAGATGCGCATGATAAAATGTTCTGTGGTAAAGTTTTGTTATAAAGCTTGTAGACTTAAGACTGAGGTTGTGCTAAAATGCAAAAAACACACACACACACACACACACACACACACACACACACACACACACACACATATAATAATTTTTCGGTGATCAGGACATCATTGCTTGGATTTGGATTTACTCTTCAGACTCATGTTCTTTTCCAACTGACTGAAAAGTGAAAACCGTGACTATGTGAAAAAAACCAAGTTCATTTACAGGCATGAAACCACGTTTCAAGATTCACGTTGAAGGACTGACAGGACAACTTTATAGTCTCCACACGTACGTTCTAATATTTGTAAAAGTTCAATTGGAGGCCAGATATTTGAGAATAATATTTTTAATTATACTCACTATGGGTGTCACGTGAAGTTCTTTTTGGTGTATTTTCAAAACTTTTTTCCTCTTTGCAGGACCATCAACGTGCTGAATTTTAGGTGCTTATTGCTCATTCATTCAGTCTGCCAGGATTTAAAAGAATGTGAATATGAGTCTTTGTTATTCTGTGTCAATTGTGTTTAACTGGACAGACAAAATAATCATAGTTTCTGCTACAGACATTTATTTATATAAAAATATTTTCTACGTGCAGCCGCAGTCCAAAAACATCTGTAACAGTGTAGAAAAATCCAAATCTGTCAGACCCTCGATTTGAGTTGGCGAAACTCTCGTACCCATTTCTCTGCAATTACGCTATCGTCACCTCAGACCTTCAGGCGTGCACATCAATTCCACAAATCTGCACGTTGCCATATTAATCCTTCTCAACCTCAAGTTACTTGATAGTCTGACACTTTAATAGCTCTGGACTCGACCGTAAATACACTATCTCACTTCCTCCAACTTTGTGTTTCCTAACATAGCCTCTGCTCCTTTCGCGATGGCCTCTTCATCAGTCTTCACACGCAGCTGTCAAGAGGTCGCGCGGTGTATGGCACACACACATGCATGATAAACATTACACACAGTAGCTCTCTCACTCCATCTCCACCTTCAAATGCAGATTTACTCAAAAGCCCTCCTCATAAGTCAATTATGCTGTGTCAACCTCCCTCGCTGATCCTTAAGTCCCATTAAACCCAACACTCCATGTAACCTCAGCTCACTGCTCCACTCCACAGATACCACATCATTTGCATGAGAGACACACAAAGTATGAAAACTTGGGCACAACTTACTCTTCAGACGAACTCACCGTTTCTGTTCTTGAGACTCGCTCTCTTCTGAAAGACACATTTTTTTCTGGATTTCCCATCTGCCTCTCTCATTTCCTTGTTTTTGTCATCTTTTTATCCCTGGGACCCACGACGCGCTCGCTAGCCACAGTTTCACCGGCAGCCATGGCGACAGTCCTCTCCTGCATGAACGCTTTAAATCACGATAGTTTGCCACTGCTCCTCATGTCATAATAACATGTATTAACATTCCTCACCATATGTTACAGCAATCAGACAGCTGACTTAGCAGCCCACTTCTGTAGCTCGGTGATCTATAGCAGGTGTGTGTGTGTGTGTGTGTGTGTGTGTGTGTGTGTGTGTGTGTGTGTGTGTGTGTGTGTGTGTGTGTGTGTGTGTGTGTGTGTGTGTGTGTGTGTGTGTGTGCGTGTGCAAGTGAACTTGTTAAAAAGCAGGTGTTTTTTGATGGATAAAACCTAATCCAGAGGCACAAACACCCCGATGCTCTCCCGGCTCGATCCTCATCATAACAGAAAGAAGCCAATGACGGGTCCCAGACCACGGGGACTAGGAGAGGCGTGCCAGACAGGTTAATGTGTTTCAACGTTTAACTGATCCCAAATCCGTCACGGAGAAGATAAAGTGAGGCAGAAGAAAAGCTGGAATGGGAAAGGCAAAAACTAATTTTAAAAAGGAAGATGATGGAAAAAAAAACATTTTGGCATTAAATATAACTTTATAAAATAAATTTTAAACTTTATATGTAACAGATATAGTTTGCTGCCACACTGATTTGTAAAGCGAAGTATACGTTTTGCCTGAAAAAGAAAGGAAGAAAGCCAGAAAGAAAAAGAGGACGAGAGCTTAAAAGAAAAAACATGACATGAAAAAGCAAAAAAAAAAGCAAAAAAAAAAAAGAAAGAAAAGGTAGTGGGGTAAACTCCTGGACACAAGACAGACAGGCTAATAAATTGAGGCAGAACTGTACGAGAAGTGGAGAAGTCCGGAAATATCTTACTGTCACTCTGTATTTCCTCTGGAGCTCTGATGACGAGCAGCTAATGGCGTCTCCTACGATAACATATCTACATCTACTGCTACACTCCTACCTTGAACCCTCTCTGACCGTACACTTTTTTCCTCATCATGAAACACTCACACTATCCGTACTCATTGGATCAGTGATGGAGTCTTTTCCCCTGTCCCGCCGCTCTTGTTACAAGTCTGCTTCTTTTTACTCATGAATCATTGCGCCCTGTCAATCTGGACGACCCTGGGCCACTCGAACTGAGGAAACACAGACAATACAAGGCTTCACATCTGTAAGAATGTGTCTTTCCTAAAATAAAACACTGTTACAAACAAGTAAAGTCAGATATTTCACATGCTTCTTTTAAATATTTTTTTTTCCTGTGATGATGAACTTCATCTGACGAGGCAGTATTGTGCTCCTAATGTCATTAAATTATTTTGCTGCAACTGTGGCACAGCTGGTAGTGTGGGTCATTTTCCATTGTCTAGGTAGAGAGTTTTGACCCTTAAATTACCCTGTTGGTGTGACCTTAAGCTAGGTTTACACTTGAACGATTCTGTGGCACGCATTGGCACGAATCGAGTCGCAAACTACTCGTAAAGTGGCGTGAAGTGTGCGTAAACCCGTCACGACTGCATGCCATATCGGGACAAGAATTTTGAAATGTTCAAAATTTTGGGCACGACAAAATATTGCGACCGGGCCGTGAACTATGCGCCAACTGTCCGTGAACGCCTCGTGAACTCGTCGGGACAATGCGGGACAACTGGCACGCATGGCACGCACTGCAACGAATAGTTCACCAACAGCCCAAGCCGAATTGCGCAACCACGTCGTGCCAATGTGGGAAGTACGCAAACTATGCGTGAATGCGTCGTGCCAGTCCGTGACACTGGCGGGCGCGCATTCGTGCGCATTGCTGAACTGATCGTGAACTGGTCGGGAACAATGCGGGAGCCTGCCAGTTCGGGGACTCCAGATTGGCACGCCTTGCCACAACAGCAGCGTGGCAAAAAGTCGTGCAAGTGTAAACCTGGCTTTAGACAAAAGACTTATAAATCCTAGTTTCTCCTGGTGATGTGAAAGCAGCACCTTGCATAACAATTGTCACTATTGTGCACTATTTTGTGTGTGTGTGTGTGTGTGTGTGTGTGTGTGTGTGTGTGTGTGTGTGTGTGTGTGTGTGTGTGTGTGTGTGTGTCTGATCAGGTCAGCTGCATCGACATTATAATTTCATATGCAGAATTCAAAGTAAAGACAAACAATTCCAAACGGAGAGTGATCTACAGTTCACTGGCCTCGATGAGCGGAACATTACAGTGTCGGTCTGCAAAAGACGTAACAACAGACTGCAGTAGGTGAAGGTGACAGTCAACAGATTGTAAACAGCACCATTAAAGGAGTGACAGGAAATATATCAAATCCAGCTTTTGTACAGGGTGCTGAATGACACCTAATTTACATACATCATTCTTAAATAGAAATCTAGGTTACAGTAAACCCATTCCTTATGAGCACTCAAACACAGCACTAAAAAATTATTATTTTTTTTTTGAATGAAACTTATGTTTCGTTCTTTCTGACTTGGATGAAGAGACTGAATGACTTTATGTGCACCAAAAAGACTGAGCAAAGTGACAGAAATGTCCACGGAAACAATGATTCCACTGAAATATGAAAGAGGGAAAGTTGAGTCACACAATGAAGTGCACAAATATGTGAGTAACTGTCAAAAATGAATGAGAAACAAATGAAGTCTAAGTGAAATCCACGCTATTCATGAACCAGAAAGAAATACTTTCTGAATATTATTAAACAATACATAGCATGGTAACAACATATTAAAAAGAGTTTTATTTATTAATCTGGCTAAAAGTGTCTCATGGTTGCTTTGTCTTAGACAACTGCTGTGTGGTAGAAACCTGTAGTTATTCATACATTAATATTTTAATGAATATACCTTGTTCTGACATTAACTGAAGTGATACGCAATTACTTTTTCCTCACCACTTCATAAGTAGCTCATCTTAGATCCACCATTTTTGTGCCCTGTGAAAATAAATAGCACCACACCGGCATGACAGACATAAATCATCCAAACAAAAAGAAAGTACGCTCATATTTTCTGGTACCTGTAAAGAAAAAGCACTAGGGCAACTCAAACAGGCGGTGTGTGTGTGTTTAGCCAGCTCTGCATGTGACAGAGTTGAACAGCTCACACACTGATGACAAACACTCGGCCGCTGCGGACCCCCGCTTTTTTCTTTGCTGATTAACAACGTGCTGAATCCACTGAAGAAGCCAAAAGTGTAACAGAGCCAGCACGGTCTGTCTCTGCCTGTCTGGCCTGTAATAAATCACACAGCAATTATACACACACTCACACTTGTGGTTATACTGTACTGATGCGAGTGCACATCCACGCTCCTTCCGGCAGTGCGCCCACGGACAAAAACACCAACTTATAAACACATCGGTGTTAGCAGTTTTTTTTTTTCTCATGCACACAAAATTTACCTGCGCGCGTACGTACATGCACATATGGTGTTAAGGTTTTCCTTTCTCTTCCCCTCATTTAACAATGGTTTCTCAGTCAAATGTCAGCCTGCGTAGCAGAGCGGTCGGACTCACATGGGCAGTCTAAACCCTTTTCTTTCCATCTCAGTCTTCTTTAGCACCTTTCTTTTCATTTCATGGCTGATGACGTGTAAATGAAATGATTCATCATTTGATTCTGCCATGAATTCGTCAACTTCAGGGCTCTGTATTCTCATTTTGTCATGGTTGTTTTTTTTTTTTTTTTCTTTTTCCAGTTGCCTCACTTTATAAACAGCTCCCTGCCGGCACATGACCGCACGACGGCCATGGAGATCGACAGCTACTTCCGGCAAGAGCTCATCTACAAGCGCAATGAACGAATGGCCCGTCGTGTGTCAGCCCTGCTGCAGAGGAATCCTAACCAGACGTACTTTTTTGCCTTTGGTGCAGGTGAGGTAGTCCCAGACACCGCACATGTAATCAAGTTCAGTTTATTTCCAAGTAACATTTTGAAAGATTTTTGACCTGCTAGTTAACGACCCTTTGCTGATTTGTAGGCATAACATGATAAGAAACAGTAACTCCAGGTAAACTATATTTTTTTTGCATAAAATGTGTTCCAGTGCTCTCCAGGAATATTGGTACTGGTGCAGAGTTTATTTTCATGTAATCGTGATTTGGAAGAAAGATGTGGTTTGGTTTGGTCTGGATCGCCGATTCTGTCTAGGCTAATATGTGTTTATAGTGGGTAAATTTGCACTTCTTTGTGCTTGAACAAAAACCCTGACAAAAAGCAGGACATTAACAATGTACAACAGTTCCCAGATCTCTGGCGTTCAAAAATGGTGTGTCCATGCAACTGTATACTCAGAAGTCTCCGTTACAGTCAGCTCCAACCTGAAATGAAGAAAACAAGCTGTTTGTTTCAATTAGCATTCCTGGCTAATGCTGCTAATGTTTCCTGAATGGAGTGTGCCTCGAGGGAAATATCCATGTGTACAGGTGTGACAACATATACACACATTAAGTCTTTGCCCACAAAAACAGGTGGTAGGTAGGTGTTTGTGTTTGTACTGTACGACTGTGTGTATTTGTGTGTGTGTGTGTGTGTGTGTGTGTGTGTGTGTGTGTGTGTGTGTGTGTGTGTGTTAATGAGAGTGCCATATTTGATTAATTCAACAATATGATTGCTTCATGTAAAGGCTGCACAATATTAGAAAAGAACTGCATTGTGATTTTTTCTTACTTTGCGATATATATATATATATATATATATATATATATATATATATATATATATATATATATATATATATATGTGTGTATGTATATACTGAGCTGTGTTCTCGCCCTTCCTGGGTGGATGGTCCTTCAAGCTCGGGTCCTTGACCAGAGTCCTGGGAGCTTGAGGGTTCTGCAGGATCTTAGCTGTTCCTAGCACTGCGCTCTTCTGGCCACAGATCTCAGATGTCGTTCCCTGTATTTCCTGGAGCCATGCATCCAGATGGGGGTTATATCCAGCTTAGTAAAGTTGTAAGACAGATGACCTGAAGAGCATTTCAAGTTATGCCATACTGTGGGCATCTTGTTGACAATTAACCTGCACTGATCTTACCTCCTTTTGAAAATGTTAGTAGAATGGTTTTTCTCTGTATTTCAATTATTTTTCTCATTGTTATCTTTTACTGCTTACTTTAGTTCTGCTGGCACCTGAGTACATGTTTAATTCTATCGTGTGTGAATGTGAATTGTGTTTTACCACAAAGCTCGAGTTCATTTTCCTCTAATATTACTGGGACATGCAATGTGACTATTGAATAGATAGGGATTGTGGTGGTGATGCTCAAGCGATATATCGTGCAGCTCTACTCCATGTACTTCAGTTTATTGTTAGATGATCCAGCCGACATGCTCATAAAGTTTTAGCAAAGTTAAAGCACGCAAATAAGCTTTTTAAATGCAGAATTATCTGATGGTAAACGTCATGTGGCTACCACTTCAACTCAGAAAGCCTGTCTTACCTCCTGTTTGTGTCTCATACATGAGAGTGCAGCTCACTTGGTGTTGCAGGACTTTGCCCTGCCTCCGTTATGACGGACTCTCAGCCTCTTTTAGTCTTGATCTTATCTTGGTCATGATGCTCTCTTGTTTCAGTCACAGCTTGGTTTCAGTCTAGGTGGTCTTGATGACAAGGCGAGTGTGGGGCAGCCATCTGTGGCTAAATAAGTGATAGAGTATGTCACTGGGTGTCTTTGTTACCTTCCAGACTTGTAGCAGTTCTTGGCAAGCATTCTGAACGATAGAATGCAGCAGATAAAACTTAAATCTGTCATCGCTCTCTGCTACACATGTTACCTGGTGAATCACGGTCATAACTGCATTTCTTATATTAACTTAAAACCGGCCGGGAAAAGTTTGTTCTTTAATTGGCTGTTAAAAACCACATCATGAAATCTAATGATCGTTCATATTTTGCAAAAGCGCAAAACCGTGTCCTTGTTTCGGCTTTCCTGTGTGTCACATCCTGCATCGAGGTGAAGTGAGCGTTTCTGTTGGGTCACACACAGGCCGCAGCGTGTGTGTGACTAAACTGACAGCTAGTGTGAAGTGACAGGAACCATTACAGTCAGGAAACACACACACACACACACACACATATACACACACACACACGATTCTACCATACCATTAACACACAAATACAGGGCAGGTGCACGTACGTGTGTACTTTATAGCATACACTAAAAAGCATGTTCCCCCCACAGAAGCAGAGAAGTGAGTGGACACAGAGGTCTTAATAGAAGTTTTTGGAAAAGGAAACATTTACGTATATGGACAAAACAGTGAACCTTATGCTGTGTCTTTTTCACATGAAACATCAACCAGTCAATAAAAGATACTATGATTTACCACAGTCGGATATTGTGCACTGGTAGCTTTCTTCAAAAGTTGTTCTACAGAAAGTAACTCCATTTAAAACAGAAATTGATCCATGAAACAGCAGAAATTTGCATACTCTCATGGTGAAATTCATTAAATACTGCTTCAACCATGATGTATATTTCCAGTAGCTTTCGCCCTGCTCCAAAACATTTAAAGGAAAAGATACACACTACTGAATAACAGTAAATTGTGTTTCAGAAGAGAGACTGAGCCTCTGATCTGCAGATCTCATAAATCACCCTTGGGCTCTAATCTTAAAGGTCCTTTCCATGCTCATTATGTTGACTCATGTCTTTACGATCCTGTAACTGTCCCTGCTGGTCCCATACTAATCCTAGTTTCCCACTGGCTGTAACCAGTCATGAAATTTTATCATTCGTTGATGCCAGGATGTATTAAGTGTCAGAACGAACTCCCAGAAACGTGGTTATCACATTTCTCTTTCAGATTTGATGACTTGTTCTTGAAGCGGGCATGCCTTGCTGTGTGACAGGAGGTCTACTTATAATCTGATAATCAATCTAATCTAACCGCAGGGCATATGTGGAGCAACAGAGGCAAATAAAGAGGGTGGGGGCACCAGGGTTAAGATTATCCAGACATGATTTAAAAGAAATGCAGACTTGAGAGATGAATTACAGCAATGTTCAGGCCAAAAGTGGGTGTACAATAATATGATCACATAAAATCCAATCTTTATGGTCGGATCTCAAAATTCACATTAACATGATGTGTGTGTATGACTGCAGGCTACAGACTGCACAGTTCATTTTGGGGGATTAGAAAATGGAATATTCACATTGTGCGACTGTGGATATTTCCTGGCAATGGATAGTGTGTTTGTTACTAAAAACCACAATTTGTGTGCTTATATAAATATACACATATATAGGCTGTATATATACTTATATACAGCCTCTATAGCAGACTTTACTGTGCACCACTCATGTTCAAGATGAACTATGTCCAGAGTGCAGAGAGAAAATACTGCTGTCAGGAAAGAGCCGGGACAGCTTTCAGGTCAAGGTCCTCTCGAATTACTGATGTTGTAGTCCGACCCAGGAG
Organism: Salarias fasciatus; assembly: GCF_902148845.1. Taxonomy (NCBI): domain Eukaryota; kingdom Metazoa; phylum Chordata; class Actinopteri; order Blenniiformes; family Blenniidae; genus Salarias; species Salarias fasciatus. The sequence continues at coordinate 19,852,487 of NC_043766.1, read as the reverse complement.
TTTTTTCACAGGGTGATTAAACTATACGATGAGTGTATAAAGTGGTTCAGCCAGGAAATCCATCTCAGCCCTGCTCTGCTCTGCACTTTACTTCCCAGCATCCTCCTTTCCTCTCATTGTACACCTACACTTTCCTGTAGTATAAGTAATTTCGTGTGGTATAGGTATATGCTTTTGTAATCTTCTTACTTTTTACCCCCATCCAGCACACACAATAATGCATTAGGGCATTATTTACTTGAATGACTTTAACCAACAAGTTATTAGTAGTTATAATTTCAAGTATTCCTGGCAGTAAAGGGGATTAAGAAGATGCATTGAGTATATAAGTAATTAACAAGTCTTCACTATAAAACATTTTTTGACTTGCGGTGTGAAAGTTTCAGAATCTTTGCCCGAAGCTTCTCTCACTCTGAAGCAGAGACGTGACGTTCGTGAAGGAGTCGGTCGTTTGACGGGCTGTTTTAGTGAATGACAAGAACTGATTCACAGTCACTTGCAAGTCGTTTGTTTGTGCAAACTGCTCGCACTTTTTTCACGACACCTGTGTGGCGGATGAGTCCAAGCTCTCAACACTGCCTCTACTGGTTGATGACATCTCCGAGTTCGAGTTGTCTACAGCACGCTCCATTCATGTGAACGCAGCAGCTAATTTAGGCTGCTTTCACACCAGGATAGCTCAGGACTCGGTTCACTTGGGGCGGCGGGGGGCCGAGAATTTTCACACCTTCATTTGGTTCGGCTTGCTTTCACATCGCACTATTGAGAGCTGACCAAACCACTTGGACAATGTCATGCAATTACAACAGCTGCTCATTTGGAGGTGTTGTCACTCAAAACGAACACTAACCAGAGAGGCAGTAAAGCCTGACAAAGAAGAAACCCGCCTGACTGACTGGACCAAAACAGACCAAACGCAAGTCCTTTCCCAGCAATCGACGGGCATCTTGCAGCAAGCCACAAGCAACTGCAATATACTATAGTCTTCTGACCATCTAATAATGAGCGCCTGCACTCCCTCGCCACTCTACATCTGCCCACAGACAACTCTTTCTTTTTCTGTCCATAATTTCTTCCGTTTTTGATAACACGGGTTTGCGGTCACTGCTTTGCAAGCTCACTTTTGCTCATTTTTCATTCTTTTGCCCTCCTCACCTCGACACATTCACTTCTGCACAACTTAACCTTGCAGTTAAAAATTGAAAAGCAGTGTGACGAATATCACCCGAGCCGCTGACCACCGGCAACAGGCAGGGTCTCCAGAGCCGATACCCATGTTTTCATGGAATCGCTTGCTTGATCTAGATCAGAGTTCAGGGGAGCGTTCACACATGCCCAAATGACGCCGACTTTCCCAAAAAGTTGCTGAAGTGAACTCTGGTCTGGATCAAACCGTGGTTGTGTGAAAGCACCCTGAAAGGAGCAGTGACTGGAGACTGGAGCGGAGCCGGGGTTTCGGACTAACCGATTTCCTTTCCCGTCCCTTGTTTCTGCTAGACGTGAACGCCTGACAGAAAGCTGTGTTGGACCTTTTATGAGTGTTATTCAAATACATGCTGGTACTGGCAGCGGCAGCGGCAGATGCTAATGGAAGTTGGACACCAGTTACCAAGGAAACCAGTTCATTCGTAACACCACATTTCCCGCTTTATCAAGGAGATTTTAACAACAGAAACACAAAACCACACACACGTGATTAATTAATCGAAGGCTGTCAACGATTCATTTTTTTTTAAAAAATGTAATTAATTGCAGAATTAGGGTTAGGGTTAGCAGCTGGCTCAAAGAAAATAAATAGGAGACAAAACTCATTTTACTGTCTTTGGGACTTTTTGGGGATTAGATTCTTCATTTGAAACTTGAAAATGTTATAAATATCCTACCGTGGCTGTTATGTTTTGGACTAATTGACATGGGACTCGCCTTCCCTTGAGCATCTCAACTTTAAAATGTTGGATGGTTCAAATTCCACATTTGTGAATGTTTCCTGATGTGAAACTGCTCCACTGAAGTTAAGAGATTCAGAGAAAGTCATTTTTGTGCATTACACTGGTGATTTTGTGTGTTGATTACAATTTCACAAATGATGTACTTATTTGTGAGTAACTGTGTTCAGAGTTGCAATCCATCAATTAAGAAATTTTAATTGATTAACAGCTATAGTTTCAAGTGACACCCCACCCCAAAAAAAAAAGAAAACCAAAACGGTGTTGTAAAAATAAAACTCATCACTTTGTTACAATTTACACACAGAAGGAAAAAGCTTCCCAGAAACACTCAGCAAAAGACATCAGCTTCATCCAGCTGTCATGTCTGTGCCCCATGAGCAGCCAGTAAGCCCATAAGCTAGCCTGGAAGCAGGGGAATTATCTGGAAGCTGCTCCTTTTTAGCTTAAATAAGCAGCTTTGTGTTGCTGAATTAATATTTCTCGAAATTGTTTTTTCAGTTGTTTTTTTTTTTTTCCATATTGTGCCTTCTATTCCTTCCTTGTCTTTTCCATCTTGCTGCTGTCCAACAGTCCGCACTGCTGTTCACTGTTACAATCAGTATTACGTAATGTGGACCAATGAGAGGGACGTGCGCTAACATGACGTGTGTTTCTTCAGGAGGCCAATTAAATGCATCACTGTTTCCCTTTTGGGCAAAATGAGAACAACACCAGATGATAGCTGGAAAGAGGGAGGCATGTTTGCTGACAAGCCGTACACACTCTGGACACTTGTTCTGCTGCTGCTGTAAACAGATACAAACCCTAGTGGCTCTTTCAATCACTCATTCAGTTATATGCATTCACAGTCACCCTCTCCTTTGGTCTCACGCTAAGTAAAAACATGTATGCAAGTATGTGCGGTGTTATCATTTCTGTTGAGGACCGAGTGTGTGTTGTGAGGGTCAGCAGTGTGTTGTTGAAGCTCTGTGGTGTGCTTCAGCAGGTTTTCATTTGCCAGTTCCTTGGCTGCCGCTGCCCATTCTTATTGAAAACATCCCCTGGAATTTCCTGACGCTGCCACGGCCGAGACGCCACTTCATACGCACTCACAGTCACGCGTGTCTTGTGTATGTTTGCAACACAAAGTCATATGAGCCGCAGATATTTATCGCGCAAAAGAGTAGTTACTGTCAAAAGTACACATGTAGTACTGTTTGTTTTGAAGTCTGAGCCACTTTGGATCAGTTGATTTTTGTGCATGTGCTCCGCCGTGCGGGCCAATAATAGCCCATTGTGCAGGCAGAGTGGGCCCATGTGTTTTTCAGTCACTTGCGGTGTTGTGGTGTTGAAGTGATGACTGAGGCGGAGAGCCTGCCTTGCATGCATGTAACTCAGTCTCTGTGCCTCTTCACCGCTCTGTGCATATTTGCTTTCCTCAGCTCTTTGTTTTTTTTTTTCTTTTTACTCTCACTTATTTCTGTCGGTGGCACTAATTCCATCTTCTACCTGTCTCTCTATTTTGTCTTCCAGTCTATTAGTCTTAAACCGTAGCCTCCCTTATTTGCCTTATCTTTTCCATCTGGTGCTCTTTTTGCTCTCACTACCGTCTATCTCTGTCTTGTCTCAGGCTGTCGTCACCTCTGCAGTCTGCAACAACGGTTTATGAAGTGACGGATATAGTATTCATGCTGTGCATGCTGGTGAGCCCTCTGTTCTGCATGAGGACTGATAGGGAGGGAGAGATAGAAAGTTATTATTAGTCCTTTCCCACTGACAGTTTGGACTTAGCACGCATTTACATTTATTTTTAACACATGTAGTTTTGCCAAGAGAACTCAGAGTTGTTGTCTCCCTGGTTTTCTGCTGGATCAACATGGGGGAACTTGTGCTCTGTCTCAGTGTGCGCAGTGTCTGCAGGTGAAAATGCTGCTTTATTTTAATGGTTTGAGACATTAAGCAGTGCATTAACATCCTGAAAATAGGCTATATTTATAAAACCCTCTGGAAAAAATGTGCAGTCAAATCATCTAATTTTTAATCATACAAACTCTGGAGTATTTTTTATGGGGGCTTGATTTAACATCTTTGGATACTAAATAGTTTGATTATCATATTTTCAAAAAGAAGAGGAATGATCACATGCCGTCAAAAGAAGAAAAACGAAAACACCTGCTGATAAATTCTGCCATGTTTTTTTCCTAGTTTTGATCTAGACTGAGGTTCAGTATTCAAAATTTGAAACCAAAAATAACTCACACATTTTGTTTTGTTTTTCCTAAACATTGCTTGCTTCTGTTAAAAATGCCATTTGTTTACTTTGCTCATGTTCAAAGTTCATACATGACGAATGTATTTGAACTAGCTCCAGAATCTCAGTTTTTTTCAGTAATTATGCTTTTTTTTTTTCTTTTAAATAAATCTCCTGCTTGCCCCATGTAAACAAAGCTGATATTGGGTGTAAAAACATTTATCTTTACCTTATTCAATAAAAGAATTAGCTTTATTGTGGTACCCATGTAAAACCTTTAAATCTTCAGGAATATAACTTTGCATGAAAAAAAAGTCTTCTGGTTACACTTAGCTGCTCTGGTTGGATTCCTAACTGTAATTAAATCAATACAGCTCATTTGCTTGTTTAAAGATTACACACTTCATTAGCAGCTGAAAGAACATCTCATTGCCCATCAAGAGCCAGTGGGTTTAATGCCACATTTCATAAACACGTGGATGCTTGGGATTTACTTGCTTTGATCAGTTGAGAATGAATTGGCACGTCTAGACAGAAAAGAAACAGCAACGACTCAAGAATGCAACAATATGAAAGCCCGCTCCTCGACACCTATGGCAGTGGTCGTTTTTCTTACTTAGTGGTTAAGTACATTCACCTGTTGTTGATGGTGTAAATCAGATCCTGATTAAAAAATATGAATGAAAACCAGCCGTCCTCTGGGTTCTGGGGAACAGCTGACGTGAAATATTGCTTTCTGCCATTACACACTCAAACGCCGAAGGCTACATACATCTCTGAGCTCACGCTTCCTATGAAACATGTCTGTGTAATGTAAGCCAGTCGCACACGCATGCACACACGGGCATGTGCACGCACGCGCACGCACATGCACAAATGTTGCAATCACGTTAACCAGATAACATGCATGTTGCCAGTCATTTAAAAAAGTGATTATTTTCCACCTGCTCAAACAAACTTTAATGTCTCAGTTTTTTTTTTATCATCTGCAGCTTTATTTGACAGTTGGACAGAGAGAAATGGACCCAGGCTGTGACGAAAGGGATGCGTACTAATACATTTAATAAATTTTCATTGAAGGCATTTGACTCCTATGTGCCTTTCTTTTTATTTTTGTCATCTCCTGTTCACTCACTTTCTCTTTCCCTCTGTCCACCAGAAGTGTTTTTACACATTGCAGCGCACTAAGGTCACAGCCTAAATATTTAAACTGAGAAATGACTTTAAAAGACTCAGCCCTCCCTCCAACCTTTCCGACATGGACCAGTGTCAGGCATGCCACATGCAGCAGTCAAGCTCTGGATTCGACCTCTCCCGGTGCCGTTATTTGACCAGAACGTAGACTAGTAGACTAGAACTTGGACAAGAAAAGGCCCTTCAGCAGCTGTCACTCACAGCGCCTCAGTGTGGTGCAGGGAGACAGACTGCCGTCTCGCTGCATGAATGAGGAGTGAAGTCATAATGGAGATGAGAAATGTGACAGAGTAGAAGGAAACTCCAGAAAGCCAATATTTCTGTGTCGAGAAACCCAGAGTTCTGCAGAGAGCCGAATTACACTATTTCAGATTTACAGGTGGAGTCAATGTGAAGCTCTGTTTTCAAGGCAGTGGTTCAACTATTCCTGAAGCGCTGTGGGTAGTTGTTTCTCCAGCTCTGCTCTGTTAATCGAAACGCTGCTGTGTGATTTATAGAGGGATCCTGGTACTGTTAGTATAAATGGAAGTGCACAGCAAGGTGCAAGGATACTGGGCTTATTAAAATCTTTGCAGCATTACTCATATGTTGCTGAAGGAAGCATGAGCGGTAGTGGAACACAGGGCACGTCAGAAAAGACTTTCTCCTTCAGCACAAGCATGAAAAACTGTCCAAAAATACACGAGCACTCACTGCTGTTAACAGGGAAAACACAGTTTGGTAATCTGATAAAAACCAAGAGTAGGCATCAATGGAGAAAACAGCATAACTGATGAAATGAAGGAGTTTTAAAGTTGGATTATTATGGAAAATAATCCAACTACAGTTACTCATTTTTCAGTCACTAGCTGACTACCTTTAGAGACTAAGTTAATTCAGCTCTCACAATCCAGCAAGTGGACATACACACTCATTATTTACTTTCAAAAGACGTTTACAAAGGATTGTGCTTCATTTGGTAGGTTTGGAGTCTTGTCCATAAGCACCTGGACTTAACTGAAAATTTCTCTAAATAGGCCAGATTGCATGGCGGCTCCAGTTGGTGTCATGTATGAAAGTGTGTGATCGGATTAATGTGAATTACAGTGTGACCTGCTTTAAGGCTTCTAATCTAATGAAAATGTGAATGCTAAATAAATAAATAAATAAGAACCTATAAACATAACCAACAAGGCATAGACTATTATTACTTTCTACTAAACTGTGTTCGCCAAACACAGTTGATGTAGCAACAGGTTGTATGCCTGTAAAAACAACGCCAGGTTAATACTGTATTCAGTAAGCTTCAGTACATGCTATGTTTTACAGCAATGTTAAAGTATACTGTTTATACTGTTGGCACAAACTGCATTGCTATCACTCTGTTTATAGTTTTAGAAAAACAGAGAAAGACATCTTAAAAGTTAAATGCTGTGGGTGATTTGTGCAACAGCAGCAACACAGAGCCGGCCAGGACTACCAACCAGAACAGCAGAGGAAGGAGAGGATTTTATGGAAGAATTCACTCCAGGGGCCTTCGGAGACTTGCAGAATGATACTCAAATTGACATTTGAAGCTATTTTGGTGGTGATTCATGGTGGTCCAGCATCTTACAAGTTTCCCCTTTAATTTGTCACCCATTTAACACCTACACACACAAACACAAACAAGTGGAGATTAGTTGAATTTTCCCCCAGTCTCATGTGTCTGCACTTTATTTCGACTGGAAAAACATTCACTAACAAATATAAACAGAGAACACACCCCTATCAACTATGAAGTCCCCCCCCCCCCCCCCCCCCCCCGTTGGCACGTGTATTTGCTCTCTTCCTCTGTTTTGCCTCATCTGCTAATCTCTCTTTCATCTGTTGTTTAAATGGCTCAGAGTCAAAAGCTTGTGTTTGTTTCCACCACATTATAGCAACAGAAGTGAGCGTGCATGTTGGTGGATGGAGGGTTTACGTCACTGCAGTCACTGTTGCACTCCGATTCTGCTCACCTTTTACCTTCAAACCTTTTCCTGCCTCTCCTGCCTTGAACCGCTCCAAGTTATCTCGTTTTAGTTTTCCTTGTTTTCTCTCTTCCTTTGTTCTCTGTTTGAGCAGTTTTCATGTGAGGTGGTCTGCTAGCAGGCCCTCTGAGTCTTTTCTTTTTTGTTCAAAGCCCCTCGCACATATCAGTCGATGTTAAGTTTACGCAGCATAATTGCAAACACATTTGTTTGTGAAAAACCTGAAAAATAACATAATACTCTTCCTGTGTCTTTTCTTTGGTGTTGGACAAGTCTCAAGTTTGCTTTGTTTGTATTTTCCTCTCTCTTCTTGTTTCTAGCTTCTTTTTTATTTGATCAGTGTCCACAGGCCAGTAGAATGAAAAGAATGGAAAAATCAAATTAATGGAGAAGCTAAGCAAAAAAACCTGCGGGCGACCCTGAGGTGGAAATTAAAGGCCATGTGTAAAGCCTACACATAAAGATTAAATAAAGATTGAAATAGCTTCAGTTGAGTGTGGGTGGCGACAGGAAAATATTCTACAGCAATGTTTTTTGGAGCACTAATAAGTTCACAAATAATTTTACATGAAGAAGAAACAGTGAATGTGAAAGGAAATTAGACCAAAAGGAGTAGAGGGGAAAAGACAGTGCCGCAGTGGCAATCAGATGAGCAAACCTGCTTTAAACAGACATCTGCATCACAAAAAGTAGGCCAGATGAAGAGACAGACATTAAGTCAAGGGGTGGGTCCAATAAACACAGACAGACAGGGCGAGTACGTTAAGGTGCTGCTGTAAGTGGAAATAAAGCTGGAAAGGTTAATAAACTGAGAAGTAACTGGAGCATTAACTGAGCTCACAGGAGCCTCAGCGGGGGAAACACCCTGTGAGGGACGATACGCACTGTAAAAAATGAAGACTGCTTCTACTTCAAGCTGTTTTTTCTTCATGCAAAACACAATGAGGCATTCACAGCTACCTCACATAATGGTGACAGACACTCAACAACAAAGGGTTGTTTGCAGTGTTGGCTTTAACATATTACTTGTGAGACATTTTTTTTTTAACACCACTGTGTTTGGCAGTAGTACCTTACTAGAGTATTCAGTTGATCTATCTTTTAAACCACTTTATTCAATTCAGGGTCACAATTCATTTATTAACCTCACTCACAGCCTTTTAGACAAAGTGAGGAAACGTCAGTACCGGAAAACCTGAGAAAGGAGAGAAATAGAGACGCAGAGTAGGAGCAAACCACTGCAGCATCATGGAACCCTAATCCAATAATGCATTACTATTGTAAAATTTGTAACGCACTTGTGTTTCTGTGCCCTTGTTTCTCATCTCTTCTGGCGGTGGCGGTTGCAGTTGCAGCACTGCTGCTCTCTTTCTGCCCTGCACACAAAATAAACTGTTAGCTTTACATCTCCCCAAAGCTGCCATCAATAGTTGATCTTTATTTACAACCCAGTTTACTAGATGAGTACCTTTATTTATAGGATCTGTGATGCAATCCCTGCTCTATAGAACTTTAGCTTTCCTTTATGAGGCCTGTAAGGCGGTCTAAGAATATCTGCACACAGTTTATTGTGACTGTTTTGTTGCGGAGACTTTATTGTTTTTATTGTAAATTCCTTACTTATTGTACCTTTAACCGAGGGAGTCAACTTCAGGTGACAGGTATTACTTTTCCAACAACTTACATCCTCAGGAACAACTAAATTAATCCTATAACTTTTTCAGAAAGTAAAAGTAAGTGTAGCTGAACACTGGGGGTGTGATGAGCTCTTGTGAGATTAAATCATGACAATATTTCTTCTACAAGTGAAAAGCTGTCTCAGGGGCACAGTGCAGAACATAGACATGTGGTGCAGAAGCCAATCAGAGCTATCCAAGCTTCTATTTGTGACCGGTGGGCAGCAGTAATATGCTTTTGCTACATTTAGCACAATGCAGGAGTCTCCATGTTCTGTGGTTGAAGATGAAGAACTGATCTGGAGTCAGGGAAAGCTAGAAGCACCAGAAGTCGACAAAATAACAAAAATGAACAGCACTCAGACACACGTGTGCATAACAAGAAGGATGGTAACAGCACAGATAACAAAGGTAAAGTTTTAATACTTGCAGTGAACCAACTAAAGCCGTAGAAGTTGTGAAAGTGAGGTGAAGAACAGCTTTAGGTACGGTGGTTTGAATGAAGACGATGATCAGGAGTATCTGTGTAGAAGGTTTCTTGATAGGTTGAAGGTTAAAACTGTTTTTTACACCTGAGTTCGGCACCAACAAGAAGACAGGAAGATGAACTGGAAGTTGGTGGGGATGTTGAGGTTTTTCTGGCAGTGAGCAGGATTGACAGGATTAATGAGTGCAGTACATGAACAGCATGTTGAATATTTTAGTGAGAAAGAAAAACAGTTGAGGTTGATGACATTAGACAGAGGATATTGAAAGAAGTTGATCCATTGTGGCAAAGATGAATGATAATGAGTTATCTTTTCTGCATTGCAAAAGCGAGAGATTATTTACTTGTTTATTTGGCTGCCATAAATTGTGAGAATATAGGTACACAAATTTGAGCAAAAAACTTCCTTTGTAGTTAGGAACAAAACTGTGTCCTGTTAAAAATTTGATAAAAAATTTGATTTTGTGTCTTTTGACTTTGTCAACATTTAACCGAGACCATTATTGTTTACTGATCCAAAGATCCCCGGATGCCAAAACCTAACCTTCAGATTTTAATCTTGGAAAATCACGTGCAAATATGTGGCAAGACAGTTCTAGGAAGACATTTTAACAGAAAACAAAATGGTTTAGTTCTTAATAATTACAAATACAAGCATTAAATTGTGTCTCCAGTGTATCATCAAAATAATTGACTACATAACATTTACCTTCATCCCATCCTTGCCAATGAAGAGCATGAATGATTTAATGATTTGTCACACAGAATGCCGACATGCATAGTTTTACTAAATTAGTCAGTGGTTAACGCCGCCACAGAATGTTAAACGGCGTAATACCTGCTCCGTTATCCTATATGTGCTGCGTGATGTAGGGAAGCAATTAGGACTCAGATGATCTCTAGTGTGACTCTTTTAAGATGTTTGCCGGGAGTTCTCTGTGCTTCAGTAGCACCACATTGTTTACTGTCGGGATTCTCCACAAACAAACACAGCAGTCTGGCCTCCCACCTGCACATTCATCGCTAAGGAAAGAGTTATTATCCACGTTTCTAACCGCTCACCCACACACAGGGATGAATGAACTACAACCCTTCCTGAAAGCAAACAAAGCACATGCATGTCAGATGAAACATTTCAGAATAAACCTCTTTTTCAATCCAAAATTCATGATTTTGAAAGACACAGAAAACAATGTTGTTGTCTGCAGTATTGTGCTCACTCAGGGAGAACAGTAATTGGAGGTCAAACATAAAATCGAGCGATGATACAAGTGATGGATTTCATCTTGTGAATGACAGGTTTGGGGATTCTGTATGTGTTTTCTATTTATTCCCAGACAGAGTTTTTTTTTTTTTTTTTGTCTGTTTGATTGCTGATTGAATGAAATTTCAATTTAATCGCAAGTGTGCCTATGAAATGAAACCGATGTGGAGGAAAACTGGCATCTCAATGTGTCACGCGCACACACACGCAGGCATGTACGCACACACACACACACACACAATGTGTGATGTGAAGACAGCAGGGCAGAAGAAATCAAGTCGACACGTAAAACAGCCAACTTGGCCTCGCAGCTGGCGAACACACAGGACAGGCGCTGCTCTGAACTGGCACGCAGATATTAATGAAAACATTACTTGACAGAAAGATGAGGTATCTTGAGTCTGTTAGCATTCAGTCACTGAATGAGCGGCATTTAAACCCAACATCTTGTCAGAAGGGACGAAAGACAGAGGGAAGAGCGTGTGAGGAAAATCTTGATCATAAATGTTCAGACATTTGCGTAGATGGACATTTTTAAGAGAACAAATACTGAAGGTACATAGTTTACTGAGTTAAAGACGAAGAAGTCATCTTAGTTGTGGCTCTGTGAGAATCATTCATGTGATGCAAACGAAAATCTCAACTGTCATTGCGATGTATTACATGAAAAACAGGAATATCTTTGCAGTTTGATGGCTGGCCATTTTATAAAAAATATTTAATAAAAAAATTAGTGCCTTTGCAAAAATTTACCAGCATGGGTTGATACATTTCACTCTTTACTAAAACGAATAATAAAAGAATCAGCCATAAAGCCAGACTACAAGGCTTTTTCCATTTCATTATTTCTACAACTTGTCCTTTTTTCTGTACGTTTTTATTGCATTACATAAAACGTTTGCAGCCTTGGAGAAAAAAAAATACACAAAAGAACAAAAGAACACACACAAATGCACAAATACACACGCCCACCTTCGCCCGGACAAAATCTCACACTCAGGTCTTTGTGTAATCCCATTTGATCTTGCCGACACTGTGTTGGTAGAAGCCTCCTCTCACTCTGCAGCCTATCCCAGTGCTGCCTTTGAACTCAGATGCCAAGAAAGTGTAACACCGCGTGCCTCTTTTTTTTCCCTTTTTTTTTTTTTTTTTACTTTCAGGAATGATCAGGAACATTATGATGATAAAATAGGCAGGAGGTGACAAGCTGAGTGGGAGCAGAGGGCCCAGGCAGAAAGCAAGTAAGAAGCTTGAATATTGTCAACGTGTTGTTAATAAGCTCAGGAAAAGAGCCGAGGCGTGTGAGAGTGTGTGATCTCTTGGAGGTGTGCAGGTAGGCTGTGTGTGTATGTTGAAGCATCGATATGAATTCCTGTTCGAGCGTGAGTGTTAGTGAGAGTGATGTCAGGCTACATTGCAGCTTATTGCCGAGTTGAGTGAAGCACAGGATTATCGGGGGGGTAATGAGCTCATTGGTGCTCACTACCGAACGAGTGAGTCCAGGAGATGAACAGCAAGATTACATTTAAACACTGCCTTAATGTTTGTCTTCAGTAGCACCATCGCTTGCAAAATGTATTGATATACCTGCAGTCTCAAGGGGAAATACCCATTTAACAGAAATATCCAGAAGGCATGCTACAAGAGTAAGTAACAGCTGGGCAAACATTCATTAAGTTTTTTTGGAAAAAACTTTTTGGATCATTTCCAGAAGCAGCAAATGTACCAAGCAATGATACTCAGAAAAATATTTATGTATCAGAAAAATGTTGATGACTTACAAAATAAATTGGTTAATCGATTACTCGGGTGGTTCAAAACCTGGAGACTGAAAACTGCCCATTGTTTTAGTGTTACGGCTTATCCACCAGTATTCTTCTGCCAGTCGCAGATTAAAGAGGGGAACCTTAGCCATTCTTAAGGTGAATCCAGGAGGGAAATGCTGGGAATGACTCCCAAACCAAATCATAGTTACCTTTTGGAGCACAGTAGTTACTGGTTCATAACATTTAGAGAATACTGGATATTGAAATCTGCAGTACCACAGGTACAGTGGGGTGATGGGTGGCACATTGAGAAGATCTGTGTGGATGTTCCCTGGATGCTCTCACTTCTGCAAACAAAATGGAATTGAAGTTGTTAGTATAAACAGTAACTATAATTTGACAGTAGGTATAAGTGTGTGTGTGTGTGTGTGTGTGTGTGTGTGTGTGTGTGTGTGTGTGTGTGTGTGTGTGTGTGTGTGTCTCAAGTTTACTTTGTGATAAACTGGAGTTCAGTGCTGTACTCTGGTTTGAATCCAATGTGGCTGCGACAGTAATCCCACTGTCACACATTACAGACTTGGATAGTGAACAAAGGAAGAGGGCAAAATATAAATTACCCCACCACAACTTCACTAGCACTTAAATAATTTAAGCAAAAACAACGACAGCCTGCATGGTAATAAAATTATTTGTTCTACAGAGATGAAGGGCCTTTGTTCAACTGAATGTCTGTACAACAATTTATGACAAACAAATGAAAAGATGGAATAAAATTTTACTCACCCTAACGCTACAAAGCATTGCATCCTGAAAGGTTTTAGTTTTGTTCTCTTATGTTCATTAAACTCTGTTAGTCTCCAAGAGAAATTGCGTGCTCAGCATGAAAATGTTTTCCATGCCCTTGTTCACCTGTCCTACCTTTCATGACCTTTGGCTTTTTGTCCACTGTTAGGTCACTTCCTGGGGAACCACAGTGTACTGGACATCCTCAGGCAGGAGGGATACGAGATCGTTCACATGCCCTCAGATTATCAAGAGCCAGTCTCAGAGTGAGTAGTCAAAGAGCAGCGCAGTGCTACAGGTGGTCGATTATTCCATCTGATTTAAGCAATGTGGTAACAAAGAAAACTGAAAATTAGAAGATAGTTTGGAAGACAATCAGTCATCTGGGGATGGAAAAAAATCTTTGTTTACCCTAACAAATGATGGGCAAAAGCGGATTTTCTCCCACCCTCTTTAAATTAGTTTTGTTCTGGAGTTTAATGAGCGAATTCAGATTTGAACATTGAGCAACTGCAGTTACGCAATCACTGGCTCTACTTTGAAACCACACTATGAATGTCTTAACTTGACAAGATAATGAATTGAAATTGACAAGAAGAGTACTAACATTACACTGATTCCGTTAGGGGAATATGGGACGTTGAGGCAGAGAATTTGTGCGCTCATTGTTTCTGTCAGGTGTGCAGATACATCTGCACATGCATCTGTTACTGCTCACCCCTTCATCACTTAGCCAGTCCACATCCGTCTAATTCTCTCAAGAGTTAAGGCATTTAACCTCTAGATTTATTGGAGTGCACAGAAGATAGGGCCCCAATTGTGCTCTGTAACAAATATGGCTGAGCTTTGTAGCAATCCTTTGATACCTCATCAACTCCCTCACCTTCCTCTCTCTCTCACTCCCTCCCTTCCTTCCTCCCACATCTCCCCCTCTCCAGCGGCTGCCAGAGGCACGCTGCCAGCAGTGGTTCTGCCTGTTCTCACCACAACACACGAAACATACGTACACATTATTTATGCCGGGTGAGCTGAGTGATGAATGGTGACAAGGAGCGAGGATAGCAAGACTGTCGAGGCTTGAAATCACACGTGTAGTTTATACATGATTCACATGGAGATTTAACTGTTCAGAGCGTCTTCTCTAAAATTCTTTTTTCAATCCCTACTGATATCCACCCACCTCGGAACTTGGTCCATGAGGCTATAAAATAATAACAGCCTCTGGAATAATAGTGAAAATGAAAAAAACAAAACAAAACAAAACAACAAAACAAACGTTTTTTCATAGCAATAAAAAAACAACCATTCACCCAGAAATCTGGGGATTTTTTACAAACTTTTATACTTCAACTTAGAGCTGTAAATGTAGCTTTTCTATCCTCCCTGCACCCCTTCAGCAGACTTGTGGTCTTCAGCCAGTGGTTCTGGGTTTAAAAGCTGAGAAGTGCACTGACTTACTGTGGTCACAGAAAAGTTTTTCATGTTCTTCGACCACACACTCGCATGGAAGCAGTTGCATTCCCTGATGCAAGGTGATGTGACAGGCACGGAAAGAAACACAAGATGACAGTGAGAGAGGTCTTTATAAAAGTTAATAGCCTCAAACCTGGACTTTTTCCATGCAACACACAAAATTTCCTGAAGTGTGCTTATATGACTGACAGAGAGCAGACCAGAGCTGGGTTTGGCTCTACAGTAGCTTGACCACAGGCATGGACCTATCATCACACTGACCAAGCCTCCAGGACCCGTTTGAGATTAATAGAGTTTAAGCTTGTCAAAGCAGAAGTGCAGACCTTCATATTAATAATGACTAGAAAGACAAAACTAACAGTAAGTAAATCGAACTGATGGAAACCATAACTAAGGTCCGTCCTACGGTCTATGATATGACAGATTTGATATAGCAGATTTTAGTAATATGCAAGATTGAGTTGTTGAAATTGTCCTTGATTTCCCTTCTTGACGGCTTCTTACAGATTTACTGTCTGGAATGAGAACATGTTTTTGAAATTCTACCTTATAAAATAGAGACATATGCAAGCCATATTGAGGGGGAAGAAGAAAGGAGAAAGTACGAGTAATGGTGAAGGAAAGAGGAGCATGGCAAAAGTTTTTGAGGATTGGCCAGAGATTCTGGGTGGTCTTCTTTGGTCAGGCAATGGTTCTGATGCTCAGAGTATGGCCACAAGAGTTATAGTTTCCTCTAATGTTGCCTACTGGGAAATTCAGCCACTCAGGACAGTGTTAATAGTGCAAAGTGTCCCTTGTGGTGTTTAAGTCCTTGATTGAATTTAAGGGTTATAAGTGTATTCGAGTGGCCAGAAACCACAAACAATAACATTCACTGGCAGCGAGTTCGAACTCACAGGAAAAGGTTTTTTTTTTTCCCAAGTACTGTGTAAATAAAGTGTTTCAGTTACACGTCAGAATACACCTATGATTTATATAGTGGAAAATGAATATTAACTAACTGTACGCCTGTCCTGTTTTCCTCCACTCAGCGGTAAACCCGAAAAAGAACAACCTGCCGTAGAATCCAGCGAGGAGAGTAAAGACATGAGCACCGTGGCTCCCACCAGCTGGCTCACCAGTCCAGAGACGAAGCAGGAGCCAGATGACCCAGACAGCATACCCATCCCCGGAGAAGAGGAGCTTCCTCACATCCTGCTCCCCGATAGCTTGAGCCAGCTGGAAGAGTTTGGAAGGCACAAACGGCCTCGAAAAGCCCACCGAGGGCATGGGAGACCACGTCTTTTCAGTGATCTCTGGGTTCGCATTGGAGATGGGTGAGATATCCTTTTATTTCAGTTATCTGGGATGTTTTTTTTAATTCAGGCTCGTGGATATACAGCATTCAGGCAATCAAGTACATTTAATAGTTTAGAAAAACAAAAGGAAGAGAGAGATGCTTTATTCAAAGAGACTTGGTTAGGTAAAGATGCTTGAAAACTTGTGGATAACATTAACTGGAAGACCATCATTTTATTGTCTGCTGTAAAAAGGATTGACATGTTGTGGTACTGGTGGTGGTGTGACCTTACAGCAAACTCATTGTTGTTTCAAGCATCTCTCTGTGGAGTTTACTTTTTCTTCCTTTGCCTGAGTTAGCCTTCCCTGGATACTTCATATTCATCCCTCAATACAAAAACACGCTTGTTAGGTTAATTTGTTGTAGGTGCAAATGTGTTTGACATTGCGGTGTACCCTGCCAACCTCGTGGAGGGCAGAGTGACGATGCACTGACTGTATATGTTTTGCGTATGGTCACATAAAAACCATGGATCGATGCCATACAGTTGCATAGAGTTGGAAGAGGGATGTCATACATTACGTAGAGAAGGTGTTCTGTTCTCCTGTAATTCGGTCTAATTTTATTTACATCTCGCATCGTCACAGACAGTGGGCGGCTTGATCCCAGTAAAAAAGGCATTTCCAGATGAAATTCCGTGTAGATTTCCCTGCCGTACCGCATATGCATGAATAATACAGGACATACAGGTGAATGGCCACATGTAATACTACGCAATCAGTCACGATTATCCAATTTGGCATTATTAATTCTCCCATAACTGCATACCATCTTGTCTGATTTTGGATAGACTACGCAGCGATGTCGCACATTTCCGATTCTTTCTACATAATGTGGACTGACCTCAGACTGTTCTCGTATAACCCCGTACCAGCCAGCACGCCACAGCCTGCAGCAGCCCGGTGTGAGAGGGGGTTAGGAAAGCTCTGGGACTTTTGTTAGCCTTCTACATACATATGAACACAAAGCTGTTTGGGTTTATTTTCACATACTTATACTTTAGTAGTTTAAATGGAAAAAAAATGAGACACATTTCCGTAGCTGAAGACAAAGCATGGTCAGATAATGAAATTCCCCATCTTGAATGGACAAGTGTTGACTAAATGTCAACAAGAGCTTCAGTTTGATATCATTTGGAGACTGTTTGGTACTCATGGATGGAAGTGCTTTGAGAAAAAGAGTTAAGAGAAAAAATAAGCTGCTGGGCTGAAGCCACAAGCTGATTGTTTATAAATAAAACTAAAATTGGACTATTTACAATTCTTTAAAAACTGTTCTGAGAAGCTGGAGGGAAAGGCACTGTATCTCTTAAACCACTTTATCCATTTTCAGGTTGCAGCAAATCCTTGACATTATCAATGGTAGCGCCTGAATAAATTCCCAGTCCATCACACGAGAGACAAACGATAACAGGGCACTCAAATTCACACATAAGAACAATTCAGAGTCACCATTTTGTGTCTAATGCATATTTTTTCCCACCAAAAGAAGACCCCTGCATATGCAGGGAGAACATGCAAACTCCACGTAGAAGGTCTGTTCTTATGAGTGCGAACAGCAGTACTGTGCTGCCTGGAAGACAGCCCCATGTTTACAATTACTCAGCTGAATTCACTCCCTTGTGTTTTCCTTTCTTTCAGCACTACCCCGATGCCTAATGTGAGGATAATAAACGGTTACATAACGGTGGACCCTCCGCTCATCCATCAAGAGCAGCATAGACAAACGGATATCTACGTGACAGAGCGACACCACAGCTCACCTCCGCCCACTCCGCCCAGCTCCAGCTCAGCCCCGCCAGTCCACAGCACTCCGGCACTGACTTGCATTTTAGCTTGGTTTTTGTCACACCTGCTGTTCACCTCTTGACCACAAGTCAACATTATCTCATAGACACAAACACTTAAAAACAGTACTGCATCTATAGCAGAGCACTGGAATGTACCTGAGGAGACAAACAGAGAGCGGCCATCACACATACAGAGCAGAGTCGGAGGAATATTTCGGTCGGGACAAAGCGTTCTCAGTCAGGAGAGTCCTGCATTCAGTCTCCACCAAAGGGAGAGACCAAAAAGAACATGTTGAAAGGCCAAGGCTTTAAAAACTTGCCAACTGGAATAAGCTTCCAGCCATGACATGAGCAATGAATGGACTATATTAGACTGTAAAGGGTGGAGTCTACACCTCATGAAAGTATTAAGGTAGAATAACAAACACATAGCACAGAGAGGAATTGTAATTTTGGAGAATCTAAGCCTCTCTTTTTTAATGAAAATTGTAATGCTGCATAGAAGTAAGATTCCCCTAATAATGAAAATTGACCATTACTAATAAGAGTTATGAGTCTGTGATAAATGAGATGAATGCATACAGTGCTGTGTGTGTGGTGGAGCACTCAGTTGCTACTTTGTAAATTGTGCATTTTGTTTATAAATAAATATTGTATATTTATTATTTCTGTAAGGAAAGAGTATATTTTCTTGCTTTTTGAAGACAAATGTAAAAAAATAAACTTTGAAAAACACTGAAGTGGGTCAATATTTTCTTCTTTCCAGCTAACTAATCATTTGTACCTAAATGTACATGGAGAAACTACAGTGAATTCCATAACAGGGAGTTTATATGAACTTAGCAGTTGGTACCATCAGTGAGATTATTAATGTGTATGACTTTGGATTACTCAAGGTAAAAAAAAAATAATAATAATACTAAGATTTATCATAACTGGCTGACTTTGAGATGTACTGATGTCCATTCAGCTGCGGGTGGAAGAATAGTGAAACATTCAATGTGAGCCTGCCATCTGCTGGCTGATACTATTGTAGCCACTGATCCTGGTTCTGTTCCGCCACAGAGGGCTCTGTTGTAAGCACATGCATGAAACATGAAAATGACAATGGTATAAAAAAAAGGACACAAAATCAAATGGAAAATATTCACATCATGTTAAAAAAAGTAAACTGGATACTGAGATCTCTCTGTCGGTGTGTGTGTGTGTGTGTGTGTGTGTGTGTGTGTGTGTGTGTGTGTGTGTGTGTGTGTGTGTGTGTGGTGGGGGGGTGGGTTCTTGAGATCCTAGTTTATACAAAACAGTGAAGCAGCTTTGCTTAAATTAGAATAATTAAAGATTTAACTTGTAACTTTTTATTACTAAGCTGTCTTGTATGGCAGAGCTTCACTTTGAAACTGAAATTTGCAAATCTATTCGACTTATAGGGACATCCGATCTGAAACATTTTCCCTTTGAGTAAATGATTCCTGAATAGCAAATCAGTCAAATAATAACATTTAGAAAATGAATGAATAGACAGATAGACAGACAGACAGACAGACAGATAGACAGATAGATAGATAGATAGATAGATAGATAGATAGATAGATAGATAGATAGATAGATAGATAGATAGATAGTTGTAATGTTCCACATGTCTCAGAAGACAGCGTCGTATGGTATTCAAAACATGAATGTTTGGTTTGAACCCACTGACTGACAGGGACCATTGTGTTTAGTCTGCATGTTGCCTCTGCATATGGGAGGCTTTTCTCCAACCCACATGTCAAAATCAGTCAACAGGCTTGTTTGTAGCTCTAAATTGTCAATAAACGTGAGAGATCGTTTAATTGTGAACAGCTGCCTAAATGACAGCTTTCAAAAAACTTTAAAAAAAATATTAAATTAAGCTAAAAGAGTTACTGTAGCTTACGAACAGCAGGGTATATCAATCGCTCCTGTATATACGTAATCATATTTTATCACCATCAAGATACAAAATTAATATAGAAACAAAAACAAAAATAAATGAAACATAGATCTGTCAGTGCCACTGAGGGAGAAACTCTGCTGAGGAAAATCTAATCAACTCCACATTGAGCTGGGGCAGCAGGGTTGGTTAGATGCCACTGAGCCATTTCCAGGTGAAGCAGCATCAAATACAGCCACCTGGTCAGATTCAGCTCAAGGCCTGCTCTCACATGGTCAGGGAGCAGCTAGAGGTTAAGAGAAGACGCCGGGTTTTCTCATGTCTGAGCTTCTTTGCACTCCAACTTGGCAGCAGTAGCCTGTGCTGTCTATGTGGGAAAAAAACCTGGATGGATGGAGGTGGATGTCATGCAAGAGGCTCAACCCATCCATTTGAAGCGATCTGGGGTTCAGTGTCCTGCTAAAGAACACTTCAACATGTGGACAGGGGGAGATGGGGAATCTGCTGTGGAACCTCGTGACTGGGAGATGACCACTTTATCAACTGAGCCACAGAAGACCAAGGATGGATGGATGGACAGATGGATGGACAGATGGGTGGATGTCTCCTTAGGCAGTGGCAGTGTGTCTGACTGCAGTTCTCAGTAAAATTATTCTGGCCATCTCTATAAACCAACTCTGTTACAACTGTGACTATTTTAAATATTTAATGTAAAATCTCTTCAAATGTGTATGTTTGTATGAAAGGAAAAGTGGTAGGTTTGATTTTTTGTTGTTGTTGTTTTTTTTTTTTTTTTGGCGAGTTTTATGCCGAAATACAATAATGTTGTATTTTCATAACTGACAGGATGTAGGAGCTGGTAAGAGACAGAGTAGGAGCCCAACTTTAGTACCAGCACTTAAATATAGCATAGAAGACGAGAGTGAAAGATAAATGCTCTACACTCTTTTATTAAGTATCATCTCACTGTCCTTGTGGAGGACACTTGACCCCTGAAGTGCTCTGGGTGTGTTGCTCTGTAGCAAGAAGCTGAGTAGTTTGTATCTACAGAATGAATCAGCCCGTTTGGAAATAAATCATTTCGAAATTTATATAACAGTGTTCCTCCAGTGAGGGAGTTCGACACTTAGCCCTAAAAATCTTTATTAACCTGCTGTAGTTAGCGGTTCTACCACTAAATGGCACCAGAGTCACACAACCTCATCAAGACGGCCGACTGCACAAAACAGGAGGCAAATAAATTATCTCCGGGGTTATTATCGTTCGAAGAGTACCGGGAGAGAGATGGTGGAAGCATTTAGAACTCTGTATGTGTTTCAGAATATTTTTTTAATATACTTATATTACAGAAATTATTTACCAGTGATTTGTAAAGTCACAAGAAACAGCTTTAAGCATTCTGATTCAGGATCACGAATGACCAAAAAAAAAAAAAAAAAATCAATCAGAAATATGTTGAAAATAAATATATGACTTTATATATTTTGTTTAAAAATTACAGCTTTACACAGCAGGGTGATTAAGCCTGGAAATTATGCAATAAACAAAACTCAAAAATTAAGATATGGAACAATCAGTGTGACGCACACATATTGCCATACATATATACTATTTATTGAGGAAAGGAAATTTAGTCAATTCCATAATTCAAACCGATTAATTTAACTTCCTCAGTAATATTTATTGATTTGTTTATTTATGGTTTTGAGAAAATGTACTGGAAAACAAGACAAGTCAATCTTTCTTTTTTCCAATTTAAATCTAATATGCAATTTTCCTCATTTTAAATTCAGTACATACTCTGATTAAGATGTTTGCATTAAAAGCTTCCAATTATTGTGTTGAGTGTTAATAAATGTAGAACATATTTATTTCAGTTTTGATTCTTTCAGGAAAGACGTTTCTTCTTTAACTGAGAAAAAAGACACAGAGAAGCAAGATTTTTTTTTTTTTTTTTTTTTTTTTTTAAGAATAAACAGCTTTTTCGCCCCTTAAGCCAAGACAGGACAATATTTGCCTTAGCTAGAATACCATTTTCCCTGGGCTTTGGGGTGTTGTTTGAAGGAGTGGGGGGCCTTGACAGGGCGCTCTGAGGGCTGACCCTCACTCTGCCGTGGACACGTTGCCAGCTGCATATAAATAAAAGATTACAGTGAAAAATCAATTTCTGAGCAAACTCATTAAAAATGCCCCTCACCTTAAATGATTCCTACTTGCTTCTATTCAACCTGTTAACGCCTTGCTGTCCCTGAAACCTACCACCCCACCCCCACTTCCCCAGCCACCACCTCCACCACCACAGCTCCATCCAGACCATCCCTCCCACCTTTCCTTCATCCTTCCTTCGCCCTGTTGCTCTCCCCCGGTGGTAATTACTTGCACAAGTCGTTTTTTGCCCTTTGATTTGCACCGTTTCACAAATGAAGGTTAAGTTTGTTTAACCGTGGTGGATTTGCCAGTCATGTTAAAGCATATAATGTGGCAGGTTCTTGGTTTCTCCACACACCTCAGGCGGCTCCTGCTCCCCCCTCACCCCCAGTCTCTCTCCCAGTTGGCCTGGACCTCTTAGGAAGGTGGGGATCAGACTCCAAGGTTAAGGCTTAGTGGACCTGAGGAAGCCTGCAGTGTCTCAGGCTTCAGACCCATTGACTTGACTCAAAGGAGACCAGGAAGTTGTTAAAAATCGGGTCTGGTAAAAGGATTAAGAATCAAACTGTGGTGTTTGCTCTGTGAGGAAGTTTAAGTGCCTAAAGACAACTCACTGAAAGATAAGAAGAAAGAAGTAGGGAAAACATAAAGGATCATTGGTTAACTTTTGTCCAAGGTCTGACATGAATAGATCCACCTCTGTTGACACACATATTCTTTTTCCTTTCTTTTCTTTTCTCTTTTCTAAGAAAAAGCAACACATGCTGTGCTTCAAATATCGTAGAGAAAAAAAGAAAAGTTGACAATAGCGAACAATACCTGTGCTGCAGCTTCATCTTTGATCAATATCTAATAAAGAGTGAAAGTCATTGGAGCCAAGGAGAGCACTGACCTTCTGTACCTGGAGCTACAAAGCACATTTTTAAGTACTGCAGTGTGTTACGGTGATTGTACGGTTTCAGTTCACAGAATGATCGAAGCAACAACATGCAGAGGAGTTTGTTATTACACAGCAAAGACAACAGGTGACCTTCTCATTAAAATGTGTGTCTGGCGGTTGACCAGATCTATTGTAACCCTGATGTTCCTGTTTACTTGTTGATGCTTTATGTTTATGTTTGTTTCTTCTTCGATTTTGTTTTTTTACACCATGTCCAAATTTGTGCATATTAAGGAAAGGTTGGGGATTATGTTCAGTCAACCGAGCTTCACCCTAAATTTTACTGCAGGCTTTGATTCTCTATTTAGCCAAAAGCCGCCATAAAGCTTATGAAAACAAATGTGTTTAGCCCTGAAGCAGACGCCTCCTTCCTTTTCAGATAATCCAACTGATAGTGAAGGAAAAGCGGTTCTGTTTGAAGGACTTATGGCTAACTAGTAGTCCATCTGTGTTTGTGCTGGTTGAGACATTATTCCCTCCAGTTGTCTGAGTCTCCTTGAAGATGCATGACTTTGAGGCTTGAGCCCAGAGGTCTTGTGCTACCTGACAACAGGTCAGGTGCAAGTCTCCAGCGGAATACAGCAATCACTGAAGTTACGGGTTCCTATAAAGGTTATAGCTGCAGTCTCAAGTCAAATAAACTAGACAAGCCATTGTGCCACTTATAAATGAGATGTCACCGATTTCAACACTATGTATCAGGATCTGCTTTGACAGCAGAAGATAAGATTTTGTAGAGGATGCCGAAAACATATTTAGACCTGTTTTTTTGCTCATTTGGTGACCTGATATACATGTATATTTTTGGTTTTTTATATGAGATTGCATTGCGTATTTGTTGTACCCTTCAATTTCCTCTCCATCTAAATATGTACACATAAGACATGTGAAATAAAAGTTGCAACCATGTTATATTTAAACATGTCATTCCCAAGAATAATATACGCATATGTTGCACAACAAGTTTGGTATTGCAACACACGGTAAGACAAAGTAGTTTGTTTTTAAGTGCAGATGTAGAGGGAGTGAATAGAACCAAATAGAGAAAAAGTAGGTACAAAGGAGAGAGGGATACCGTGTGTGCTTGTGCGTCTATGCGTTTATGTGCGTGTAGGTCCTTGTGTGTGCATTGGAGGATGGTGGTGAGAGTGTTGTGTTTCACAGTTTTTTGCCATGATGCACTGCTTTATTATTCTGCACAAGGGGCACTTCACATGCGGAATGGGTTCTCTTTGATATCGACAGCAGCTTGAGGGAGAGAGTGCACTCAAAAACAGGCGAGGGCGAATTTATTCTGGGAAAAAAACAGATAGTTGTGTACTTCCCTGGCAGTGGTTGCTGCACATACGAAGAGCCAACTGCTTTGATGCTCCAGCGGTGACACTCCACACACTAATGAAATATGGTAATTACAGCCACATGAAAGCTCTCCTAAACAGAGCTGGAGAAAGGGTATAAAAAACAAATATGACTTATCCAAAGATGCCCACTGTGATTAATTCTTCTTTTCATAAACATATATTTTATGCCGTTCACTAGCTACAAAGCCTCATGGGCCATCAGTTGACCCAGGAAAAGAAGAGGGGGGAAAAGGTCTCCTGATTAGGAAGACTATTGTCGCTTTTAATACAAGATACTGTTTGCAGGTGAGTGCTAGATTAAGTGGTGTGAGAAAAAAAAAAACTTGCATAAAAGAGTGCATTGTGTCCTGTTCAAATTTTTCTTTGCAGCAGCAACATATTTTTTGGATTATTTAAAATTCACCCAGTTTGGACAGAAAAAGTCCATTACTCCCAAACTTGGCTCAGAAAAACACCTCAGAACTCTGCTTACTCTGAAACCCTATAGAAAGAGATAACAGAAAGAAAAAAAAAATCTAAATGAAAGTATTATGTATCGGGCTTACACAATACAAATTTGAGCATTTGCTTGCATTTTCCAGTTGAGCTCCAAAAATAAACTTTCACAAGGAGGACCACCACTTGTTAAAATATCAAAATATCGAAGCAGAAATGGCTGGAAGCTGTTGACTGGGGTGGATTTGCATCGGGTCAGTTGGAAATGAATAAGACACAATTCAGCTCTGTCTCGGTCGGTTGCCTGCAAAGTTACCCCATAGGAAGAAATGCAGCAAGAAACACCAGCTTTAGTGTGGAGAAAGTGTCAGATGCACAATATGTTTTGGAGCACATACCTTCAATGGAACAGTGATTACAGTGAAACTATCTCAACAAGATTGGTTTTACACCTGCAAAATTTCTTGTCATAAAACAATTTAAGTTCTTAGCAGGCACAAGTGTTATGCTATAAAACACTTTATGGTGGAAAGTCTCTTCAAACACTCTGGAATCTGGTTCTGGGTGCAGCTAAGTGCATATAACATAGACACGGTGTAAGAGTAAAAATAACTGCATTGCATAACCTTACATCAAAAGTATATTTGTACAAAATATTTTGTGTTAAGGATATTTTTTATATTTAGTATTTTAAAAGTTGGTGATGAGACCTGATGCAATACATGCGTTAGATGAAAGGAGATGGCAGGAAAAGAGACAATACAAGAAGGCAGAGGAAGAGTGTTTGACTATCAGTGTTTGCACAGAGTCAGACGGCGGACCAGCAGCCCCCCCAACCACCCACCCACACACACACACACACACACACACACACCCTCTAACACACACTCACACTTTCGCCTTGCTGACTGGCTCTCCCTAGGGATGGAGATAGAGGTCAGGGAGAAGGTGGAGGTTAAATGGGCTCTGATAAGTCCTGCTAATATGATGGTGTGTGTGTATTTGTGTGTGTGTTTTTGCATGTGAACGCGTGTCTGAGCAGGGTTGTGGGAGTCTGACCAGCTAACCGGGGCTATGGCCTTTGTGAATAAACACAGCCATGCAGTGATGAACACACATACAAAGTCACACACGTTGTATCCCTGCAGTCTTTAAGGTCAGAGCATGGGGTGAGAATGTTAAATGGCCAGGCTGGGGACATCAAATATTTTCCTATCCATCACCATCAGCAAATCACCTGGCTGAAATCTTGAGCTGTGTGCATGTGTGCATGTGCGCATGTGTGCGCGCGCGTGTGTGTGTTTATGCAGAGGTGGCCAAGCAACATATATGGGTTCAGCTGATGAAACTACTGAAAGAAGTTGGCTTTATTGGTGGACATATGAGTCAACCAGACATGCAGACACTCAGGCAGACAGACAGACAGGAGTGGTGTGTGCTTGCGTGTGTGCGGGCGCCAGCATTTGTGGCGTAGCAGACGGGCAGATGGGGTTTTGGGTGCAGACACCCGCATGGTCAGATAGGAGCTCATTCCCACCCTTTGCTTCTAATACCGCCAGCTACTTTATTGCTCTCCTCCAGGTGTAACCAGGTAACTCCAAGGCCACGCTGCTCTTAAAATGACGACAGTCAAGGTAACAGGCAATTGCAGAATGGTTCTCGTAAAACAGCTTGTTTGCCTACGGCTGAACTCCACCCCTCTTGTTTTTGATGTCCAACTTGGCCAGAGAGGAAGCGGCAGTGCAAAAGGTGATTCTTTTTTTTTTAATTCATATTTAATCAAATTTAACTCTCATACTGTTTGCGTTAAATCCATGTTTTCAATTTTCATCATTCGATTAGACTTATTGGCATTCATCGCAAATTATTTAGCTATTTGTAGAACTCTCTTTATCTATTCCGCCGTCCTCCCTGTGGCCATATTTCTCTGACTTTATGGGTAACTCCAGCACCCTCCCTCTTTTAATGTTTGATTCCAGGCGATAAGCGGAAACTGAGAGATGAGTCTGACTGCAACGGTTAATGTGGTCAAAGGTCAGGGGCTGTGCTGAGGAGTGTGCGTGTGTGCGTGTGTGTGTGTGATGGGTTGAGGGTGTCAGTCAGTCCAAGCTGAAACTGGGCCGTGATCAGCCTCTTGGGCCGTGAATTGTGGATGGTGGCTTTTAGCCAAACTGTCTGCGCACAAGCCAAGAAAACATACATATTGAAGCAATTGTCCATATCTGCCTGAAGAGACATTATCTGACCATCTATCAAGATACTGATCAAGAGTTTGTATATATCTACTGTCACATGTACTTACCCTCTGAACAGTGATAAGATTACTACTTCTCTTTGCACACAAGCCAATAAATACATATATGTGCACGCACAGGGATGTGAATAAACCCACAAATGCATGTGAACTTCCCTTTTGTGGGATCTACTGTATGTATGATTTACATATGATTTGTAGATATAGTCAAGTTGAAACACTGTATACAAACATATGTACACATACACTGTACTCCATGGATAGCTTTATTTTCCCTCTTTCTCTCCGTCCCCGTCTCTGTCTCTCACACACTCGAGCACGCACACAGTTTACTGTCAAACAAAGTCACAGTTCATCTCCTCACTCCTCAACAATCACTTGTTTGTTTCTGACCACAAACAAACAACACACTCCCTCGCATAGTGGTCATTGACACAAGCTGAAACTAAACCCTCCTCTTGCTCTTTGCTTCACCATCTCTTACCCTCTGTCTTTTGCTCCTTGTCCTCCCCAACCCCACTCTCCCTCTTCATCCCTCTTTTTCTCCATTTTTAACATGTTCATCTGATTTCATTCCTTGTCCGGCTCTGGCCATTATAAATTCATTTTATGCTGTTGTGGCTGATTGAAGTGATGGGCTGATTTCTCAGAGCTTCCTGGCTGATGGAGGGTGCTATAGCAAATAGCCCAATGGGTCTGTTTAGATAACACTGACCTCTCGCAAAACCACCGCCACGTCTGCCACGAGTGAGCTTTGTGAGACTTGCTGACATCTGTGAGCAAAAATGACAAATTGATTATAACAAAAGAGACAAATGGAGTTGAATAAAAAGGGAGTTTCGTCAGGAAACTCTTCAAATGTGGGAAATTAAAACGGAAAATAGGGACGAAGGGGTTGAGAGGAAGAGCAAAAGCGCGATCTCACGTGAGGAATGATTTGAAGCTTGTTGTAACTCCCACCTGCCCTCTCCATGAACAAAAGTGTTAGTCATCATCAGAGTGAATTGTGAGGGGAAACAAGGAGCTGCTTCGTTGGTCCCCCTGATCTGCATTATGTCCCTGGGGTTACCAGGGCAACGTGTACAGTAGACAGAGGAGCGAGGAGGGCGAGGGGAGCATGGAGAGGGGACTCACCCTTTTCCTTGGAAATGGATATTCATGCCTTTGTTCTGCTGGGGTTATGATCGTGTTGATTAGGGGGAAAAAAAAATGTTTAAACAGCCCGCCCTCTCTTCTGGTCTCAGATAACATGTGGCTGACCGGACTTCACCTGACCAACAAATCAGCATTTAAACACCAGTCCCCATTTTAAACAGGAAGATCATGACACAAGTAATAAAAAAATAACCCCTCCGACTTTTAATAAGCAGTGAACACATGATATATGTGAGATTACACTTAAAAAGAGGAAGTTATCGAATGTAGCGCAGTAGTTTTCTTCTCCCTCATCAACTCATTGACCTACTTTGTTCGTCTGTTTTATATCTGCAATATCTGTCTGCGCTCATCACAAAGTTACACCTGTTCACCTGAATTCAGAAATCATACAAATATTTATGGAAATACTGAAAATGTCATACTGCCCTCTTATTCAAAAACGCCATTGATTGCAATACCCCTTATGTCCATATAGGAAGTTGCCATGAAGCTGTGTTTAGTAGTTGACATGAGAAGCATTTAACTCCTTTCATGTCTGCAAATTGTTCAAGCATTCACTTTATGATCCACATCACAACGCTCTGTCTTTAAGTGAGCATTTAAAAATAATGATCCCAGGAGTTATGCAAGTCTTTGTACACACTGAGAGTGTCTTAAAAGTTAAAGGGGGCAATATTGTGGCTCATCTTTGAAAGCAGGGGGCTGTAAAACATCATTGTAATGCTCTCATGTGACAAGATGTTTTACAATCACACCATTAAAAGATATTGGGAGAACGTGGGCCGCATAGACCAGAGGAGAGCGAGAGCCCGGTGCTCTTTTTCTCTCCTGACACAGCACTGAGAGCAGGGCACTCCTCTCTGCGAGGAGTGAAGCAGCCCTAAGATAATGTTGTTCTTTAATTAAACTATCTTTGCTGTGCAGAATGAAGGAGCGGGGGAGAATTCTAACAAGTATGGTGGCCTTGGGCTCATGGATTAATGGGCATAAGTGAAAAATCTATTGTGAGCTGTAAGGAGTAATGTTGTTTCTTTGAAGCTAGAAGTATTGTACATTGAAATTGTATATGGGATGGTGTGTGCAAACACACTTTGCAGGCGGTTCGCCAATTAAAACAATCCTCCTTACAGTCAAAACATGAAAATGACTCTTGCGATCACAGTTATGATTCCACCATCAAACCATCAGAGCTCATTACAGAAATCAGCTCGTGGATCAGCTGGAGCTGAACTTTACGCTCTGTGCCCCAACCAGTGGTGTCACCAGTCTGAAGCACTGACAGCTCAGCTTGCTTCCTCATGTGTGCTGGCAGCATCTGCTCAACACAGCCTGCTTTACATTGATCAATGGAAGTATACAAACTAAAATATTCACCATAAGAAATGTGGGCATGTCAATTTGATGATGCTTACTGATTATTGCTATTTATAGCTGCACATTATTAATTTGTGTACAAGGTAAGCAGAACACTTTGCATTTTGCATCATTAGAAAAAACTGCCCTTCATTTATCACTTGTCATTTAAGCAAGAAATCAGTTTATTCAGCTTTTAAGGAATTGAATAAATCGAGTTACCCCATACAAGAAAGATGAATGGACCTGCAATTAACCATCATTACAACACACACACACACACACACACACACATATATATATATATATATATATATATATATATATGTGTGTGTGTGTGTGTGTGTGTGTGTGTGTGTGTGTGTGTGTATTCAGGTTTGGATATTTAATGTATTTACATATGGTGGCTATATATACATGTTCTGGATATGTATAGATGCGTGTCCTATATGTCATCTGACTGTTGGTAGGCATGCATAGAGCACAGTTATAGAGTGGTGTGATTTATAGGTGTATTAGTGTTCACACATATGTATACATTCATATATCCACATGTTTGCATCGATGGTTTTAATTGTTTTTAGTTTGAATGTAATATTTTGCAGCAAAACATATGAATGTCATAACAAATAAAACTGGGCTGAAAATCATTGAATAAATCACAAAATAAAATTGCTAATTTACCAATTGCCTTTTTGTTGGTGAATTAAATTTGCTGAATCTAATTATAGGTGATTGTAGCGATGGTGCCCGTTCGCCGACTTGACGCAGTCCAGTAACTTGAACCGGCGCACTCTGTCATCTACAATTTCTCTCAGGTCGAGGAGGCGGCAGGTCAGAGCGACTACTGCTGAGACTCGAGTGCAATAATTCCTCTATCTCCGTGTCGATCCGTGTCCTGCGGTTAGGTCCACGCGGCCTCCGGCTCCTGCTGCCTGACAGAAAGTTGGCACACAGACATCCATGCAGGTCTGGAGATGACGGACACGGTGGACGACAGCCGCAGCTGAACCGAGGATTTCCATCACATTTCACATGATGTCGCTGCGCTGACAACTTTTTTTATTTATGTATTGATTTTTTTTTTTTTTTGGTGTGCACGTGCGTGGTTGTGAGTGTGTGTTTTGTCGCGATGTTTTTAATTTAATGTTTTTTTTTTTGTATCCTAATTTAAAAGACAATTCTTGTACTTCACCTTGTCGGCGCTAGGAGGAGGTGTAAAAGAAGACCATCATCCCTAATTCCTCTGCAATAAACCCTCGCCCTCGTTTTGACTGGTCATGGTACAAAAGGCACAGGTAGTAATGACTTCAGGAGGACCCCCCCAATAACCCCCCCCCCCTCCTCCTCCCCCACCAAAAAAAAAAGGGGGGGGGACAAAGATGAGCTGGATGAACTGAATGCAACTGATTTCAAACTGAGTGAAACACTAAACATTATTCAAGAAATTTCACAGGACATGGCTACCTGCTCTTTATAATTCAGCATCCTAAATCTAACAGGAAGTGCACACACACACACACACACACACACACACACACACACACACACACACACACACACACACACACACACACACACACACACACACACACACAACCAGTCAAAACTTTGGTCAAACTTTCTCATGCAATGATTTTTTTTTATTATTATTATTGCTTTCTTCACTATTTACATTGTAATTTTTTCACTGAAGACATCATAACTATGAAGGACCACAGATAGAAATACAGCTCCTCAACGCATGCAAAGTGGCAGACCCGGTCTAAAGGCCCAAAAAAAGAACATTTCTTTCTTTAACAGAGAAATCTGCAAATTACAAAGTCCTATGTTATCTTTGACAGAAAATGTCATCAGTGGTTGTTTGTCTTATCCTAAATGCTAAGCTACCATTCTTTTGTTGACTGGACAACCTTTCCACAGATAACAGCAAATCAGGATCTTGAACTGTGCTGTGTTTTCACTTGGAAAAAAATGTTTATTTTGTACTTTCAGATTGAGCTGTTGAACATTTTCGTGTTTTCAGGTCAAATCAGGTTATAATGTTTTCTATGTGATGTTTCAGGCAAACCTTGCACTGACAGTGGCAGAGTGAGACAATTTCAGTGTGGACAGCAAACTGATCACACAGATAGTCACCATGGAAATTCCCGATATACCACTGCATCTTTAAATGGATGCACATAATGCAGCTGCAGCCAATGCAATACTTTATTTAAGTGTTGGTTCAGTGACTGGAGATTACTGTGAACAATGAGGTTGTTCTGAAAGGTTCTGGCCTCTTCTTTTCCACCCCGAATATAATTCTTTCACAACGCTATGAAGGCTGTGACCATCGAGTCACAAGCCAAACAAAATAACAAACCCCAGCATGCCATGTAAAAACAAAAAGTAGATTGAGAGGCTGAGTGAGTGACGTAGAAAAAAAAAACATTAAACGTGTCATATGCAGCAGCTCATGCAGAGCGAGTGCTTGCCTGTGTATCCTCAAAGACAAATAGGCCTACCAAGGAAGAACCAACAGACCTCCACACAACATAAACTCACCATAAAAAAGAGGAAGTGCAAAGAGAGGCTGGCAAATGAACAGTTTGATAACATATTCTCTGTTTGGAAAAGAGTTTTCTCTGTGCAAACCACCGATTCTCTGTGCACACTGTTTTCTCTCTCTCTCTCTCTCTCTCTCTCTCTCTCTCTCTCTCTCTCTCTCTCTCTCTATATATATATATATATATATATATATATATATATATATATATATACATATATACATATACATATATATAGTGTGTGTGTCTGTGTGTGTATACACACACAATACACACACACACACACACACACACACACACACACACACACACACACACACACACACACACACACACACACACACATAAAAGGGTCTATATATAAGGCTGAGTGAGTGAAAATAAATGTCATTTAGCATTCAAGATATTTCCATTTCGCCTTCTCAAAGAGACTTAACGCCAATTGTCCTGCTGGTCATCTCACAGGATAAAATGCAAATGTGGAGGTCTATAGGGCCTGCTGCGGCAAAACCATTGATTTGAGATGAATACAGTGGCTACTCTCAGGCTCTTCACAGTTATTAGGACTAATAAAGAAACATAAAATAGTGAGAGAGAAGCACAGATCTGCACAAATGCTCTAAATAGCTGGCTACTCCACAGGCCTCTCGGAGAGTTTGGCTTGCAATTTGCATTCCTTTGTGTGACAACTTGTAATCCCCCCCCTCAGCATGCCAAGAAACACACAACAGATTTATTGTCCCAGTCAACAAATCGTTTAGGTCATCCCAAACCTATTACTGCCTAATGCAGTGAGAGCCCCCCATCAGTCCCTGCACGGCCTCGTCTCAACACCGGAGACTTGCAAACACAGAGCATGCACAGTCGGGGCCCCACAACACCACCGCTTCGTTGGCCCCACGGTCTATTCAGCGTGCTGAAACCCTCTACCGTCTCTGTGCAGCTTGGGAGGTTGAGGCAGAAATCGTAACCGAGGCTCAGGACAGCGGACTGGAGGTTTTCGTCGCTGTGGGCCCGCACAACATGTGCTGTGAGTTCACACTCGGAAAGCAAGCTCACTGGGGGACCAGCAGTGCACATGCCACATCCACTGAACTGCACTAGGTAATACAGCAAACATAGATACAAACATACATACATACATACATACATACATACATACATACATACATACATTCATCATTAATAAATTAAAAGTTGGAACAAATATGTATGGTGCCAAATAATTTCTCAGCTCTTTTATTCTCCTCACATTCATTTTATTGTCTTTACAGTTCCCAAGCTTGCTGCAGCACGCAAACATCACAAGGCATATTATTCTGGATAATAAGGTCTCAGAATGACAGTTGCTTGGTCCTGTTATTATGCTTCATGGAGCTGGAGCACAACCACATCCTCACGAGCATGCAGGGAAACCATCACAGCACTGTATTTCTGTTGTAACGTTTGTTGTGGGATGAAAAGAGTTGTATGGGCACCTTTGTTTCTTGATAGATAGATAGATAGATAGATAGATAGATAGATAGATAGAAGTGCTCAGGAAACAGGAGCTACTGAGTTGAAAGTAATTACATGAGTCGAATTCATCTGAACTGAACCGGGACTAAACTACAGATAATAAAAGAGTGTGACGGCCTGAACGCACTGGACGCGGAAGCGCCGCGCGCGGTAGCGCCGCGCACTGCGCTTCTGATCGCCTCCCATGTTAACCTATCTGACCGGCCGCACCAAACGCGCAGTGGAGCGCCGCGCGCGCCGCGGCTCGCGCTCTGCAGCGCGCCCGCTCCGCTTCGTTCTATTTTTCACGCGAGCCGCGAGCGCCGGGAGCGCCATGTGTCAAGCTGGATCAAGCAGATCGGACCAGACAGGAAGTCGGAAACAGAAAAGGCAAGAGAATCCGGTCAATTTTCAAAATATAACAAATTAAATGACGATTAGTTACGGGCGGTGTTGCTCGTCTGTCTATAATTTGTCACTTGGGTCTAATCACAAGACAGATGGACACACAAACAGACATACGCATGTACGCACACACACACACACACACACACACACACACACACACACACACACACACACACACACACACACACACACACAGCGACAGACATTCACGTGATGCAGAAAAAAAGAGGACAGGAGGAGAAAAAGTCTCTCCACAGGTCACCAAAACACACACATCCATACTGGCAGAGCGAGACAGAGGGAACAGGGAACAAACGTGAAAACCGAGAGCTGACGGAGCGAGCCGAGTGCAGCCGATGTGTGACCTGCGCGGAGAGCGCAGGCGCCTCCAGTGCGAACAGCCAAGCGCCGGCGCTGAGACGCGCGCGGCGCGCGCGGCGCCTCCGCTACGCTTCCGCGTCCAGTGCGTTCCCGGCGTGAGGCGACGCAGAAAGAGAGACTATACGGGCCATCTGTGTGTGTCGGCCCTGCTCCGCAGGACTCTAACACAGGGTCAGCCCACGAGAGAAAGGAAGACGAGGGGAGATCGGTCCCGTATGTCATCTTCCCACAAACACAAGGGGCCTTTGATTTGTTTGTTTGGACACACACACACACACACACACACACACACACACACACACACACACACACACACACACACACACACACACTCGTGTCTAATTGTTATTTTTCCTTCTTTTCTTCTTCTTCTACTTTTTTTTTTTGTACCCCACAAGGCGCATGCATCATGCCGAACAAGCGGCGCATATGGCATCTGTACTTCTCCAAAACCACACTAAACGGCCCTGCGCAGAGGCACAGCTTCCCTTTGCATGCATACCGGCAGACCTGCTTATGGCCCAAAAAAAAAAAAAAAAAAAAAAAAAAAAAAAAAAGCGCCTTTCTTTCTTTTGAGACATCTGCAAAGTCACAGTCACAACAAGGCAATGTTTGTTTTCATTTGAGCAAAGTGGAAGCACGAGGCAACTTATTGTCAACGTGGAAACTTAAATCACAAATTAAATGGGTAAAAAATTAATTTTATTTTTATTTTAGTTTGTTTTGTTCAGAAAAGGGTGATTATGTGTACTGTAAGGGGATGGGATATCCCTCCAAAAAATCGATTCCAAATAAATAAATAAATAAATAAATAAATAAATAAATAAAAATTAAAACATCGTATCTATATTTCTCTTCATACCAGAAGACATTATTTAAGCGTGAATCCAAAGAGAAGATCATTATAGCATGCAGACTGCTGAAGTAAATTACAGCTGATTCAGGCATACCTTTAATTGTCTGCGTGCTGCCAGGCTGCACAGACCGGCGGCCCCCCTACTCGATACTCATAACTTCACTATTCCCTCTGCCAACAAAGGCGGACCTGACTACATTTAACACCCATTTGCAAGGTCCAGCGGAGGCCGGACTTTTTCCCCCCTTCTTTTAATTCAGCCCTAATCCGTCTTTATCCTTACTTAGACGTCATTCATTATAATACAGAGAAACAACATTGCGCAGGTGAATGAAAGGGTTAAGAAAATAATTCTCGATCATTGTACCACCACCGCCAGGACGGTGTGAAAGCTGCA
Organism: Salarias fasciatus; assembly: GCF_902148845.1. NCBI lineage: Eukaryota > Metazoa > Chordata > Actinopteri > Blenniiformes > Blenniidae > Salarias > Salarias fasciatus. Next base: position 19,816,897 of record NC_043766.1, on the reverse strand, counting down.
TCAGCCATTCAAAGCTGAAACACATGTTCTCCTTTTCTCCACATCTGAGACCACCAAATAACATTATCCAATATCCAGGAATGACAGGGGAAATTTTAACTGTATTAGCATAATTAACGTTGAGATATTTACGTTTCAATTTTACAAAATGAGACTAGTTTTTTTTAATTAATCAAAATGCTTCAATTCTATTATTATTATTATTATTATTATTATTATTATTATTATTGTTATTATTATGTATAATAATAATAATAATAATAATAATAATAATAATAATATAAATAAATACATTCAAAAACGTATAGGGGGGCACACGTTTTACTTGTTTACCCCCATCAATATGATGCTACAGATCCACTGATATTAATTTATTTTTTAGAAATACAATTTTATCTGTACCAAACGTCAAGGCAAATGAAAGGAAGAAAAACTTTAATTTTTCTAACAATGCGATTTAGCCGTTGCAGAATTTCGCAGGATTTGTTATAAATACTACAGTCTATGAACCCGAATTTAAAATGAACTGTTTGCCAAACCAGGTCTTTATTTGCGCTAAATTTTAGACTATTCAAATAAATAAATAAATATGCTAGAACAACCACAAGAAAAAACAAAACAAAAAAAAAATGGCAGAAACAGATTATTAAACATCATCCTACAGTCATCACAATGACGGAAGACCAGAAATGCAATAAAAAAGCAAGTCGTCCTATCTGGAAGAAATGTACCTGATTCTGTCTCCCTGCAGGCAAATGTGAAGCCAGAATGACCTAAGCGACACGAATTTGGTCTGAATACATTTGTCTGGCTCCCTGCACACATGCCCTTGGTTAGGTCGTCTCCTTTTAGCGAGACTTCCCACAGATTCTCTGGTAACTCAATCTGTCCACAATCAATACGCTGCCCAGAGCCTATTGAATAAATACATTATTCAATTATTTTCAGCAGCGCCTCCCGCTACACCCACACCCCCCCACCCCACCCCTCATCAGACAGCGAGAGAGAGAGAGAGAGAGAGAGAGAGAGAGAGAGAGAGAGAGAGAGAGAGAGAGAGAGAGAGAGAGAGAGAGAGAGAGAGAGAGAGAGAGAGAGAGAGAGAGAGACTATACTGCAGGGATGGAGTCTCCTTTGGGCATCTCTTTCAGTGTTTCTCCACATCTAACAAAGGGAAATTGGTTCTGAGGTTTTTGTAGACTTTTGGCACCATAATCCCCCATCAACACCACACATTTTCAAATGCTACAATACTGCAATACCACCAGAGAACTATATTTGAGTGAGTCAAGCCCATTGTGGTAAAGGAGGAGCAGGTGTTTTCTTTTTTTTTTCTTTTTTTTTTGTGTGTGGTTGAAGGGTCCAGGGCTTAAGGACACAGTCATCCCAGGTTCTCCTATTCTGCAGCCCTGCTTCACCTTCTCATTCTCCTGGATGGCCTGCTGCTCTCCCCTCCCTCCTCCTCCTCTTCTTGGGCTTTGATCAAAGCTGGCCTTGCTGCCACAGCTCCCCATCAGGAGGCTCCTCACCCTCACCTACAACAACACTGCCTGCTGGGCGTCCCTCTCTGATGCACACAGCCGCAAACATACAGGGGCTCATGTAGGAACCCATACACAGATCTGGCTTCCCATCTTTCCCCCCGAACATACCATGAATCCCAAGGGAGAACAGAAAATCTGAAGAAGCACCTGGTGCAAGATTTAGTAAGTTTGAAAAATTGTAAGTTATTTTTGTATGGTGTGCAAACTACGGCAAAGAAGTGACAACAAGAAACACATACCTTTGGATGTGGTGTGGGACAGTTCACACAAGGCTTCACACAGGTTCATATGTGTTTTTGCAGAATGAAAGAGACAGTGAATGTTATCCAGAGTACATGCTATGCTTTGAGTGAACAAACACATTATGTGCTGGGAGCTGCATTTTCCACATACAAGCAGACACCAGAACAAACAAGCTCCACAGCTTGCATACATATGTAAGACTGTACTTGTTTCCACCTGTAAGCTTTTATCTGAAGGCCTGGTACCCAAGTTACTTCCTCTTTTGTACTTGACCTCAAAACTCCTCTCATTTGGCGTGTGTACCCCAATTATAGATGCAAGAACACTTTGGTCTGCCTTCAGCCACACTCAGTTTTCTCGTACAGAATTTTTTATAAACTGTCATGTTTTAGTCATCATGGCAGCAAATGTTTGTTGACTTCTTTTGTCTTCCTTGATGGCGAGTTGTTGGTGTTCTCATTTAAAATCCCCTGTTCTTCTCCAGAACTGGAAGTAATCCTGTCGAAACATCTGGTGATGACTCAGGCAGCATATCAGATACACATCACATGTGATTCATTATCCTGAGGTTGGCCTGTCCCGGGCAAATTGGACTTTGTATATTTTCAGACAGTCCCATGCATATACATGGGACCCGGCTGTGATGACACATCGGCTGGATGAAAGTGTTTCCAGTGTTTGTGTCCCAGTTCAAAGGGGTTGACGGGTACCTCCACTGGTGATGTGACACAGGAAGCACCTTGGGCCAATCCTCTCCACCCTCACCTGCGCCCCCAGAGCCCTGTTGCCCTGTTACCCCAATTCCCTGCAACACTGGGGTCAATTAACTAATTAAGTGCCAATTAAAGCATTAACTGCTTCCTGGGGGATGTGAGGTAGCACTCGGGGTGGGACACAGAGCAGGTGGCCACGGGGCGAAGCAAGTTCAAAAGGATTTTATTTTCTAAAACACAATGGCAAAAAAGAAGGTTGGCTACTGCGGTGAGAGTGGGTGACTGCAGTATCTGTAAAGTGTTGTCATTGCATAGTTGGAGGTCTGTGAAAATAAAACGCAGATTTTTTTCCAATCATTAAAGGGTGCTTTGTGTGTGGACAAACTGCTTCTAGTCATAAAAGTGACATGCAGATTCTATGAATAGATTTATTAGGTGTTCTTGAAACTTTGCACAACTAACAGTGTTTTATTTGTTTAGTTGCTTTTGTTTTGTTTTCAACATTTGGAACGACGGTATTTCATATACATCTTCCACAACTGGAGAAAGGTTATAAGCTCACTGACCAGTGCACATTACAGTGACCACATACTGAATGTATCATTTTGAGGTTGAGAGGTGCTTCGAAATTTTTTGTTTACCCACTAACACACACACGAGCACACACACACACACACACACACACACACACACACACACACACACACACACACACACACACACACACACACTACTCTAAAGATTACACCTTATGAAATTATTTCGGAACTGTATAACAATTAACCATTTAAAAAAAGCTTCTTTCTTTTTACAGAAAAATAAAGCTGTCTCCTTAAAAAAATCTAATGCAACAATGTATCATGTACTTATTCATATTTTTTCAATAAACTCTGTTTAGAATTCAAATAATTCAAGTAATTGCAACTTATAACAAATTGCTGTTCTGGGGTGACTTGGTAAAGTGCGAAGAAGCATTGACAGTAGGCTCCTGTGAAGGCCCTCCTATCAGCATTTTTTTTATCTTGTGCCTATAAGCTGGTTTCTTTTTCAGTCATATGCTGATTATCTATTCATACTATATTCATCTTCAAAAAGAAAAATTCAAACTACCTGCGTTAGTGTTTCCCACATAACATGTACTGTATTACTTTAGCCTCACTGTAAAACAATGATACATATGTGACAACTCCTCCAGTCCTTGTGTTTCTGCGGTTGGTATGCCACAGAATGCGGTCAGATTTGGGGGTCTTACCTTCACACTGACAGAATTTGCAGGTTTTAGATATTACCTTTAAAAACAATGAAAAGTGCACCAGTGACACATTACCTGAATCACAGTTCTCTTTTTTTTTTAGAAGAAATATTTAAAAGTAAATAAATAATAACAACTGCACAAATAAGTATGGATTAAATGGTATTTATTGTACTTGGTCCAGTCCAACTCCATATCTTTTCATGTAGTTTTGTTGCATAAACCTATAACAGAATGGCAGTTAGAAGACATAGGTTTGATTCACATGTCGCTGGTGAATTAAAACTGACCATGCCTTTCATTTTTTAAATAATCTATACTTTAGTTTTGTTGTGAAATGTGTTACTCGAGAGTGAAATGCGTTATTAAGAAAATGTTTTTCTGACACCGTCTGATATTTTGCAGCAGGATAAACTTCGCTAGTCTGACCTTCATACAAAGTCAAGTATGCAATAAAATTAGCTCTGAAACTTACCTTACTGGAGTCAAGCTAAGATAAACGTCACGCAGACAAAACCACAATAACTCCTTAGGCTCAGAGCTGAATACAGTAAGCTATGTGTGAATTTTTTCTCCCCCATCATGGACCCCTGCTGCTTTGTTTAAATCTCAGACGGTCAAAGTTGAAGGGGGAACAGAGAGTCAGTGAGGTAAAGAACATAAAAGGTGATATCCATAATTTTCCAGAGGGGTCGAATGCACAGACGCGGGGCGGACACACGAGCAGCGGAGCATGTCCATGTACCGCTTAAATGCCTTCCTTGAAGAGCAGAGGTCAAGCTGCTCAGAGTTTACTCAGATTAAGATTATATTAACTAATTGACAGCCTGTACTTAATCCTATCTTATTTACTTATAGGTCAGTGCAGCAATTATATGGTCTTTAACTTTTATATTTAAAAAATCAACTGGGCAAATTAAGTTAAATTAATTAACCTGCCATCCCTTTTAAAGGGGAAATGCTTTCTAATTTGCCAGACCAAGGACCAAATGCTGTCTGTTACTTATACGTCCCTCAGAGAAGCTGTCATCCAACTCCTATACCTGCTCCCAGTGATCATGTGTAAGGGTTAGCGCCTTGGCCCCCGCGTGCTCCCCACAGGCCCAGTTATTGGACATTTTTCCTCCACATTTAAGACCAACAGGCTGTGTCCCTGGCTCCCCCTCACTCTGTGTTTATTCAGGCAAGACGCCACCTCCCTTTCAGCAGGTTCACAAGGAGTTCTGGGGTTTCAACTGGCCCAGAAATGCCTATGTCAAGAAATCACATCATCATGATATGGCGATACGGCAGACAGGCTTGCAAGAGTCGTTGCCGTCACATGGAGCGAGGCAGCGAAATGCTGGCTACTCCTTAATTTACATTCTGTGGGCAAAACAGGCATTGTGAGCGGAGATGGATGGGAGGGTGAGAGCCAGCCAGTGAGAAAAGGACAGATGAAACAGATCAGAGGGAAAATATTGCCGAAGGTTGTGGAAACTAAATGATGCAGCTCTTGCTGAGTGAGCAGGTTAAGCTTTAAGATGTAATCTATCTCACGTTTTAGGCACTTTAGTGAGACAGTGGATAATTAATGTGAGGCAAAAGTTTTCATAAGCTCTGTGGCTTCCAAAGCATTCGTACAAATGTTATGTGAGACAGGAGGAGAAGGAAAAAGACACCCTGGGAGTTACAAGTGTGAGGAGGAGTGACACGGAGAGGAGGAAGACAAGGAGTTGAAAGGAATGTCCAAGAAAACAGGAGACAATGACCCAACACAAGCAACTGCGAGTGCTACATATCATCTTCCTTTTGCATGGACAGAAAGCTCTGCAATGCAATGTGGTGCATGTGCTCCGCTAAAGCACATACAGTACATGCTAAGATATACACTCCAATGGACAATTCAAGGAATGCTGACAGCAATTGCTCCTCATGAGCCATCAGTGTTGAGAGAGAATCTGAGGAATGGTACAAGAGGAATTTCAGATATCTAAAGCAATCTTTCACTTTCCTCCTCGTGAAGGAATTTAAACTCTTGCTGTTGTGTGAAAGCACTCAACATCTGAGACTCATTCATCAACCCACCAAGCTTATGTTCTCCCCTGAATCAATGTCGAGCTGAACTGAAAACAAGAATGAATGCTTTCATTCTACGTGTGGAGATACATCAGGTTGCAGGCTAAAATCTAAGCCAGTGGCCTTTTTTTTATGAAATATTGCCCTACTACCTAAAACTGCATTCTTCTCGTCTTTCATTCTCTATCTATGATCTCCTCTTTGCTGAGTGTTTCTTCTGGCACTCGGCTCCCGCGTCTGTGTGCATCAACAAACACACGAAGAGAAACTAGCAACTGTATTAACAGATGGCCAGAGTCAATAAAACACACACAAATCAAGTGCTGGACACATCTGTTATGCGGAGAGGCTGACTAATCTTTCTGTGTGGCTCAACGGGTGTGATGGAATCACAGCAGCACGGCCAGATTAGAGGGACGAGGGCAGATCACCCAGGGGACTGCAGGCAGCTTTGTAATGGATTGCAGAATGAAGATAAAGCCCGATAGCAGCAGAGGGGGGAAATGTTATGGTCAGATAAAGTCAGGCAATAGATAGGAGTCAAAAAAAAACGTCCGTTACACTTTCCAAGAATTTATCTTTGTATATTCTTTGTTTGTAGTCAGGCTTTTTCTGTGTCACATAGCTGACCATTCATTGTGAAGCCTGATGCATGAGTTTTACCAGATTATTAGGAAGGCAGCTGTGAACAGCATCTGTAGTATCAAAACTATCCGAATAGCAAATACCACAGCTCTTCCGAATATAAAGAGGAAACTTGTTTACTTGTTTTGATTCAGATTCTATAGAAGAAGCAAAAGTCATGCCAAGGTACAATAAACTTTGAAGTTATTATTAGGTGTATTTATATATGTTACACATCTTAAAATACACAAGAGAGAGTATTACTGAGCAATCATCTGATTAGAAAAAAATACTAATGTGTGTGTATCTGATATACTTCTGAACAATTAAATGTGTTGTATGATAAAAAAGAATAAGTTTAGTATGACTTGGTTTACTGAAGGAGGAGGAGATATTTTCATGAATATTAAAATATCATCCAGTCTAAAAATTAACCAGCCAAATGTTAAAGCTGATTTAATATTCTCTAGTCCTTTGATTTATTGTTTATGAATGTTATAGTAACATTAGCTTTGTCATGATAACTCTGTAAGGAGGGTTAGAGGTGTAATCCAGTGTATACTTAATTGCCGATATGTCCACAGTGCCAGGCCCTTGAATCAGCAGCAAATCTATCATTATAACTGAAATTCAATCATGAACAATTTATCATCAAAAGCACAGTTGTAATTATAATAGGAGGTATGTAACAGCATACTATACGGTGGTGTAGTGACTATCACTCCATCCTTAAGACACAAAGGTTGTTGATTGAACCCAGGTTGGGAAATTTTGTATGGAGTTTGCATGTTCTTCCTGTACATGGGTGAGTTTCCACCTACAGTCCAAAACATGCACGCGAGGTTAATTGGCGACTGTGAAATTGCCTACAGGTGTGAATGCGAGTGTGTGTGATTATCTGTCTCTTTGTTTTTGCAGGGTTACAGTTTGCTTGGACTGGCTCACTGCCCTGTGAGTCTGAGCAGGATAAAGCAACGCAAAGGATATATGGAATATTTATGTGACAGCACATGTAAAGCCCGCTGCTGCAGCCAGTGATTAGAAGAAACATTAATGCAGCACGTTATTATTCCTCATTTGTCTGAAGAAATAAGCCACAAAAACGTACAGTGAAAACTAAAAATGCAGGGAAAAAAAAGCAAGAAGCATCAAGCACATTGTAGTCAGATGAGGTTGATAAGCATTTGAGGCTCAGTTAATTCTCAACAAATTATCTAATCCAGATGTTGCACTCTCAGTGTAAACACAGTGCCCTGCAGAATCATAAAACAAATAAGCATGAAAAAGGTCTAAAGTTTCAAACAGAGCCTAACCCCAGACTGAGACCTTTCCACTGGAAGAGAGAAAAAAGAAAAGAAAAATCCACACCACACACTCCCACTTTGCTGCCTTCTTGAAACAGGAAAATGTAAATATGGTAATATTTAGCACGTGTTTTAAAACAGATCAGTTTTCTCAAGCAGGGAGAAGCACAGAGAGAGGAGAGAGAGTCAGACGGGGAGGAAGAGAAATGAAAAAAGTGGCCCACACACGATAGAAGGCCTCCCCAGATTTGTGTGTGTGTTCTAGCCTGTGCGATGTGGACAGGCTGCGGCTTCCTATGTTTGCACACAGTTCCACTAAAAGCTCTGTGCCGGTGCTGATGGCCTCAGTGCACTCCAAAACACCAAACTGGATCTGTCACACTGTGAGTCTAGAGAGTCAACAACAACTTAACAATAGGAAAACACCACTCCAATGGGTCAGATCATACATCTGTACACTGCACACATTTTTCATGGAGGGAAAATAGGAGGTGGAAGATAAAGGAGGGGGGATGAGAAAGAGAAAGGGAGAGAGAGAGAGTAGAGGGAGGAGCAGAAATGGAAACATGCTGGACATATGGATGTGTTTAAGGACCACCAGGGAAGGGAAACTTGTGCATTTTCGCATAAACCCCGATAAACTCCAAATATGTAATTACATGGGGTTTAGGGCTTGTCTGTTGCCGATTCATTCAGGAATTTCTTGGTTACGTCTCTCTGAGAGCTCGGGTGTAACAGGGCTCTTTAACGTTCTCAAGTGGCGGATCTGCTCAGCTTTAGTGCAGCCAAGCCTTCCACTCACTCTCAGTCCTGGACCTGCTCAGTGTGAGAGTGCCATTGTGCCCCCACCTATTTAACAAGGCGGTGTGTGAAAGAAGAAAGCAGTCAAACGAAATACCTCCTACTACATAAAAAAGGCAAAAGGAGAGGGACCCTCATAACATACCTGCAGCACGTTTAAAGATTTCATCACGCTGCAATATTTATAGTTCTTCGATTCCTTGTCAGTGTTTGTAGCCAATTTGTTGTGCCCCAATAAATAGACTGGCCTATTTATCAGCAGACCACATGGCAGCCATTTATGGTGTCTAACAAGAGGCAGATGTGTTTTGTATATGTTTTCACATGCAGGTTTGACGCGCTGACAGGCTGTGACAGATAGCTGAGATGTACAACCTCTGTCCTGACTGGAGGATCAGTTGTAAACATCAGCTCTGATTAGACCATGGAAAACACAAACATGCCGCTCCGGCCATCCTTGAGTCCTATTTGTCTTCACATGACAAAGAACTTTGACTGTGAGCAAGGCAACATGCGTGCACCGAGGGAGCATGCACCTCTTCTGCTGCCTGTGAGGCCTGTGCGTGTGTGTCTGTTTGTGTGTCATGTCCATTCAGGAGCGTAAACACAATGTGTGCCTACACTAACTGTGTGTACATTTAAAAGTGTCTATTTCTTTGTACTTCCTCATGTTGTGTGTGTGTGAGTGTGTGTGTGTGTGTGTGCGTGTCTGAGTGTTGCCAATTACCCCAGCTATAAATACAAGATCCCCATCCGTCACTGAGTTTCTGGGTGGCTGCAGCGCCGCCATAATTGGTTTCAGATGGTCACCCAGATCTTCCTCTCTTTGCTGAAGCACCATCACACTGGCTGTGTGTGAGAGAAAGCCGCAGGGGGAGAGCGAGGTGGAGAGAAAAAGAAAAAAAAATGAGTGACAGGAGTGGATAAATACAGAGCAAAGACAGGAATAAACAAGCAGACACTAAATGTTTCTTTTGTTCTGAAACTCCAGGGGGAGGGAGGGAGAGTTTAACTTGTTAACTCTCAATGAGCGCTCGGGGTTTTGTAGCTGTGTTCCCATTTTAATGTGATTTATAAAAGTTAGACAAGGATTTGGAGAGAGACTATTTGGATGAAAAGTCAAAAAACCCTGAAATATTTATTATCCATCATGAACACGGCACAATTATTTAATTAGCAACAATAACCTTTCTGGTAGGAAAAAAATATTTTGTCCAAAAGATTGATGTTTAGCAATTTTTCTGCTTGGTGTTATTTGTGAGATGTTACTTACAGACTTAGCGAGTCTAAAGAGCTGTACCTCTTTCCAGTCCCAGAGGGCATTTAATCAATGGGCCTATTATCAATAAATTAGCAGACTTGGCCTATTGATTACCAAATCAGATGAGATTGTGAGTCACAAATGACATCTGGTAAGTATCTCAGTGTAAAAAGGTGAGTTTGAAGAATAACTGCCTGAATCCAAAGCCTTATTGGCAGAAACCGAAGTTAAAATTTGACGGTGCTCTCACTCACACACAACACACACACATTCACCATGACCTTTCTCAAATCACCTCCAATTTTTTAACTCTTTTTTTCACTGTTTTGTGTTGCATTGCTTGAAATTTCCACAGCGGCTTCGAGATAATGAGATTGCTGGTTATTGTATTAATTATCAGCTAACATTACTTTGTGTGTTTCAGCTTCTGTTTAACATGGATCACATGGGACCTTTACCATCCCTAAACTTAAAACTCTAAATATGTTTTTATAAAGTAGCTACACATACATTTAAACATGCAAAACACTTTCCTGCACTTTCAATCTTTCCATCTTGAAATTTTCACACAGCTCGTTTTCACCCTATTCCCGTAATCCTCTTCTCTTGGCCTGAGCTACCTGTTTTCATCACAGTCGTGGGAAAGCAGTTCATGTGATTTTCATTTTTTTTTTTCTCTCTCTCGCTCTCTCTTTTTCTGTTTTGGTTCGTGTTAATGTGGAGGTGGATCAGCAATTATTACAGACATTTTTAGTCGGTGAAGCCAAAAGCCTGTGGACCCACAGGAATCCTCCACCGCAATAAATCCATTAAATCCCTCTCATTAGTGCATGAGCCTCATCACGGTGAGGTGAGTCTCAGAGCAGGAGCACGTGCTGCAGAACGCGCCTGCCCCCATGCACTCTCTCCACACCGCAGTCATTACTGTCTTGCTGTGGCTCGTTGTGTTTACAACAACAACAACAACAGGACATCAGCACAACAACACACGTGCCAGTCATTTCAACCTGAAGGTGGCTGGACACGACACAGTGTGGGCGTTGAGGGAAAAACAGCAGTGACTGAAAGTAAAGAGACTAAATTGCATGGTGCTGCAGTGAAACTATCACCAAAATACACTATTAACAGCTACAGCTATATAAAAAATATATATATAAAAGGTTAAACAGAAAAGATTGAAGTATTTGTGTGTCTAATACAAATGGCACAGTTGTGGAAGCATGAGAAGCTTTTCATTTTGTTTTGTTTTGTTTTTTGTTCACAATGTTATTTTATCTTCTCAGTTTTCTCAATTAAAAATTGCTGCTCTGTAACTTAATAACTAAAATGATATAAATGAAAATAATATAAACAAAAATAAAACCATAATAACTGTTTTTATGTGGAATCTTTTGCTGTCAGGCAGAAAAAGTATGCAGTGATGATAAATACAACTACTTGAACACAAGTACCTCAGATTTGAACGTCAGTACTGTTGTAAAATATACTGATTTACATTTCACTTACTCGAGATTAAGGTGGCTAAAACTTGTTTCTTTAACTCACACTAAGTGAGAGCTTCACATATTCATTCATGCCAATGTTTACTCAGTTGGTCTCAAACTTGCTGATATCAACAGAAACCAATTTTATTTCAAGAATAAAAACCACAGTTACTAATTTGCTAAGTACTCCAGTGATCCAGGAGTGGGCTCCAAAGCATATTCAGGAGACCCATAAATGAAGGTATTTCTTTACAAGGAGCTGCAGCGAGGTGATGTCTAATTCCGTGGAAAGCAGTTTTACAATATTATTCTATTTCCTATAATATAGTATGACACACTCTTATTTTTTATTGTTCATCTGGAAAGCAAGTGAAACAAGAAGCTAAAATAACAAACCCCACATTTTCACCAGAGCAAAATGACTGCTATCCAAAACATGCAACACGATCAGAGCCCCATTTGTACATCAGAAAGTAGGTTGCATTCATTGTACAGTGGAGAGTTTGATTTATACACAGGCCCATAAATCACTGTGGCATTTCCATCTGTGTCAGCTGAATCCTGTTTTTCACGGTGTACTCCACACCATCTGTCAACAAGTGATACATCTGCGTCAGGCAGAATTAAGAAATCAGAGCCACGTCGGATTTGTCCAAGAGTAAATGTCTTTGTTAGTTTCTTAAAAACAAATGACAGGGGCAAACAATAGGCTGTGGGCATTCATGTGGACGAGCAGAACTGTTGATCATGAGCATGAATGATACAGGAAGCAGATTGGAAAAGTGATGAGGGACGAGGAAAGGGAAAGACAGAGAAGTGAGCGAGAGGACAGTAGGCACTCATCAGAAGGAGAGCTGAGCAGGGAGCGAAGGCCACAGTGTGGAGAGCGGGTCCTTGTGTAAATGGAGATGTACTAAACCTTTGCTAACCTGGATTGCCCAAGATAAAATATTTATATATGCTATTGTGTGACAGAGTGCTGGGCTGAGTAGAGCCTTAATTTGTTTTCCTCCAGGGTAAATTAATTCCCTCCCCATCATCAGTAGAGTGATTACTGGCCGATATGTCTGGAGCTCCTTCTGAAACAAGCACTTAAATGATTTTAGATGTTCAAAGACCACCTTACAATTATACTTCATCTGCTCCATACATTTCCATAGCTTAAAGGTGAAGTAAAAACACTTGAGCGAGATGAATTCTTCACTGCCTTGTCTAATCTTTCTCTTCTTCTATTGCCTCCTCCCCCATCAGTGCTCCCTTCCTTAACCCTCATTTCATTTTCATCTTTAGGTATTGATCGCGTCAATTTGACAACAGTGCACTCACCAGTGCAACACAATTGTTTTGTGACAAGTGCAGATGCTCGATTGTTTATTCTGCAGATGTAGGCTCCAATATTGTCACGAGCAGGCATTTACGTGGGGAAATGGACGCTGTTATTAACAGCAAATAGGTGCACACTTAAGACTTGCAAAAACACGACCGATGGAGCAGAGGCGAGACGAAATGTGAGTATGCTAACCATATGTAAAACGCATAGTCAAAGAACACACAGTGTGAACGACATTCGAAGCCAGACACAGATTGACACTGATTGTCATGCTATTACAGGCAAATAGCAACACTTGGTCGGCCTACGATAGGGCATAATCATGTGTGACTAACAGTGATGGTGAGAGCGCTACAAAGGGAAGGCGAGATGGTGGAGGTACAGGCTCTTTGTCTCCCCTGCCATCTTCCTTCTCTGAGTAGCCTGGAGAGGCGAACAGGACCGGAGAGATGATAAAAAGATGGAAGCCACTCAGAGTTCAAGGCAGACATGCCCTTTCATCTATTTCAAGACAATCATTTTGGGTTCTGCATGTACATTACTGCAAACTACCAATCTTAGCTCCCTACAGAAGGAGCCAAAAGCAGGAAGAAGTGAAGTGGCGGTGGCACAACTAACTTCAAAGTTCAAAAATAAGTAAGACAAGTTGTCCTTCCATTCCAGCCATGTTGCATTTCATGTTGATTCATAACTTTAAATGCATTTGGAGAGAAACATCAGGCTACACGTGTTCAGCTTTCAAGCAACATGAAGATGGCAGGCAAGCCGCAAAATGTATCAAATGTAACTAACAACCAACATATTTTTTGTCCCCTTTTTTTATCTGATACGACAGGTTTGCTACTGTGGATCAGCTAGTTGAACTTGCTAAGTGAGTCTGTTTGCTTTAACAAAAAGAAAAGCAAAGAAAGCAAATTTTAGTCATTCTCTGAAAAACAAAAATAAACAAGCAGACAGACAGACAAAAGTAAAACAAGATTTATTTTGGATATTTTTTTAAATTTCCTGTCAGATAGAAATTTGATTTGCATTTTTTAACTAAGGAACGGGTAACTTTTATTATTTATTCATGGTCTTGCAACTGAAAAATACTGATTGCAGAAGAACATGATCATTATTTCACACCAACTGCATGAAAAGAACTGTATATTCTGTCTGTACATAAGTTAACAATAACATGTGTATCGGCCATAAAGAGTTGCGGAGGAATGGGGTGCAGGAGGGAGGGTAGTGGATTGGTTGGGTAGGCAGGTACGGTAGGTTAGTGTAGGCAGATTCAGATTCAGAATTTTTATCGTATCCTTGGGTAAATTCAGTGTACAGTGAGTGAGTTCTCTCGTATTGTAGAACCACAGAACAGCACAAGATTAGACAAAGTGACGACAGCGCTTCAGTTAAAAGAACAAAGAGGACGGCCCCAAGAGAAAAAGCAGGATAAGTTAAAAAATCAGTAGACAAAAAAGGCAGAGGAACATGACAAAACCAAGCCAAATGATAAAGATGAGCCATTCATGAAACAAGATGAAAGAAACAGTACAATAGAATAGAATTAAATAAATGAACCTCCGACCTGATGGGAGAAGCTGAAACTCACCATTCAGAGGATGGGAGTCGTCTCTCACAATCAATAAAGTTAGATATCCTCTGTAGCTGTTGAGTGCACAGGGGTGAAACTGAGACTCTCCAATCAGCTTGCTAGACCATTTCACAATTTGGTTCAAACCGTTTTTTTTTTTTTTTAAGGACACATTTTCAAACCGTGAAACAAGAAATAAAGATAAAACTGATTCAACAACTGCACAATAAAACATGGTCAACATGGCTCAGTCTATGTTAAAAGTGGACAGTTTTCTCAGACAGCCTTGCAGATTGCCTCAAACTTCAGTTTGTTGTGGATGGCAGGCAGGTAGGTGGGTGAGTAATTTGCTCTTCCTTCTATGATCACTTGCAACACCAACAGTACGTCAAACATAGGGAGTTTCGTTGCTTCTGGGCAACAAAAAAAGAGACAGGCCAGCTGTCCATGTCTGGCTGAAGTCATTTGTGTATTATTGTATGTATGAAAAATCTTCCAATAATAAAGAAAGTATAAATGATGTTGCAGGTTCCAGACCCAGAGGAGCAGTTTTCTCTATGCATATTAAACACAAGTATTATGTGAAATAAGTCCAGCTGTACATATAACTCCACTGTGTACATATCACATGTCCTAAGTGAGTGAAGTAATCTCCATATTTCACCCTGATACCTCCACAAGCAGAGAGAAAGGGAAGTAGTGGTGATTCAGCAGTGAGGATTACTCAGACAAGAGGTCAGTCAGCCTGTGTAGTCATTGTCCTGTCCTTCAACATTTTCTATGCATTCTCTCAACACTGGTGGGCGACCGCAGCAAGAAAATTACAACCACTAAGCCCAATTTCCTCTCATACAGCAAGTAAGTATAGGTCAGATGTTAGGCTCTGTTTTGATGCTGCGACATACACCAGAACCACAATCAACTTTAACTGTAATTAAGCCCAGTTTGTGCGACTGTCATTGAAGTATTGTTTCCTGCTACTCATCATGTGCCACTCATTCATTAACCCCACATAGAAATTTACTCTGCCGTTAGTGAGTTTTATGTCTCATGTTTTGATCTTTCATCATGCACCAGACTTATCAGATAATCAGTCCTTCAGCATGCCAGGACAAAGCCTGGGCACCATGCCAGCAGTCATGCAAGACGCAGAGTCGAGTGTGTGAGGGTTCCTGCCATACAGTCTGATAATGCATGCATTACAGTGCTACGGTGCAGCAGAAGTCCGTGGCTTAATGAATGTAACCAGATCTCCCTGTTAAACAAACAGACTGAACCTGTGAAGAAAGCCTCCACATCACCCGTTTCTTCGTCTCTCATTAAAATTTCTCGACCTGCAGCGAGAGCCAGACTGCATGGCTGCTTTCCATTTCTTTAATCTTCTCATTAGACTTACTGTTGCTATTCTGCATGTTGTTGTAATGAAATGTTAGAAGTTGGTGCCGGGGGTTTGTCCTCGTTAAGAATGCAAGCGAATGACATAACTGATTTATCTTGACGCAGACAGAGAGAGGAAAACCCGTCTCATGCTAAGGCTGCAGATAAATATCAGGAATCTTCTAACATCCCGCCTCAATAACACACATCTCCTCCAGTCCGAAAAACCCCCAGACAAAATAGGACTTTATTGTTCACTGAAGTAACTGCAAACCAAGAGGTTAATTCTCTTCTTTGTTGCAGTGACACATAGGACATAAAGACTTTGGGTTTTTTTATTCATTTATTTATTTGTTTGTTTATCTTTTATTTATTTTGGTGACAAATGTGTGTAATTACTTAATGTAGGATTTTTTTTTCCAAAATATACACATTTAATAATGAAAAAAAAAACAACAATCCTCTCACTGTGTTTTCTTACCCCTTTTTTAATTGTAGTTTGGAGTAGATTCACTACATCCTTAGATTTATGTAATTAACTTAAAAAAAATACTACAACGAAGAAAACCCTCGTGTAATATTTTCTGACATTTTGTTAATTTTCAGTTTATTTTATCATAGTCAGACAGAAATAAGGAAAGAGTGTAAGAGGAACGACCAGAGGTCGCAAAAAGGGACAGCAAATACATCATTTTTAAATGTTAAAGAGTTGGGTGGCCCATGATGGCAAAAAGGTTCATCCTGTCCTGCTTATCTACCCTTTTAGTGTGTGCTTAGACCCAGCTGCCCATCAAAAACCAATATCCTCAAAATTGACACTGGTGTTGTCCTTTGAAATTAGAAAGAATCTGTGTCTAATGCAGTAAGCCGAACCTGGCTGCTGTGAACTCTAACCTTCTTTCACTGATCTCCATCTCCCTCCTCCAGCTCCCCCTGCTCCTCCTCAGCAACTCCCAGTCCGCTCTGAGCTGCGGAGGCCGAGAGGGATACCCAGGATTTAGAGACCCACAAACCTGTGTCCACTCCCTTTCCGACTGCATAAATCCCCTCTCACCAGCCTCCCCACCACCTCTTTTTCTCTCTGCAGCCTTTTTTTAAATACAGTAATACAATCTTAGGGAAAGCTGATATAATCTTTTCTAAACTATAAAAGTCAGTCACCCAGAGAAACATCTGCACGGTCAAATTTAAAACAAACTGTCAGGGAGTCCGGTGTCCCCATAAAGAGAGAGTAGAGCGAAAGGACAGGAGGGGGTGGAGGGTCGACAGCAGAAAATAAAGAGAAAAGGAATGATTTTTAGGGGGGAGTTTTAGTGCTTTCCAACTTGCATTACCTAAACACAAATCTCCCTCAGGCCATCCGGATCCTCGCAGGGTAAAGCTAACGTAACAACAGTGTTGCGTTAGCATGTCGGTTTTTAATCTTTCATTTGAATTTCAAAGTTCTTGTTCCTGTTTTCTTGTTTCTTGACACCTGAAATATTCGGATCTGTCTTCATAACCATCGTCTCATCAGTATGATATTGCTGCGAATTATTTAGATTTACACTGATCACTGGTAAAGTGGGTAATAAAGTGAATATCTTTACAAACAGTGCTACAAAACACAACAAATAAATAAATAAATAAATAAATAAATGCGGAATAATATTTTTTATTTTCATCCCAGCTACATCCTAGCTCATTTCATTTTTTTCTGAAAAATATTTGTTTAAATTTGTTTTTTTTAATTTGAAACAGCTACAATTTTATTCGTAGAAAGTAACTAAAATTTACTTGTGAACATGCTTGAATTTCATATTTAATTGTGAAAAAACAAAAAAAGAAACAATTAAAAATGTGTTAGATATATGTAAAGTAAGTTATCTTATTTTAACTGTACAAAGATATTACTGAATCTAACACAACATTTACAAGTGACAAAGCTATTCTTGTAAATATTTAATACTAAGATGTGTATTTTTTACTGTGGTTTTTGTTCTTGGAAGTAGCTAACTAAATGAAATTTAAAAGCAAATGAAGAGCAAGACACAACTAGTCAGAGCACACAAGTGGCTTTATCAAAGTTTCACTCGGTACATGTTTCACCTGTGTATGAATTTCACTGAAATATTACCAACAGTATTGTACTTAAATATAATTTACATGTAGTTATTTTCATTTCATGGTTTGTTTTGTATTTGAGATATGAATGGAAATGGAAATTCAAAATTATCCTTTTTATTACATTATTTTGTTTTAGCATACATTGAAGAAATAAATAAACAAATTGATAAATAAATAACAGAAGTCTGTGCTTCACTTTCAATTTTTGTGGTTGAAATGTTGCAACTACCAGCATCAATGAAACTTCAAAACAAAAAATGCTTGAAGAACATGAGAGCTATGTCCTTCACCAGAATACATTTGATCACTTTGCCAATTTCTTTTTTGACATTCAATATTCTTAAATAATATTATTACAGCCATACTATCACCTACTATGATTTTTGTTGTGATATATGTAATATATTGCATAAAACAATGTGTACTGACCATGCTGGCGTAAAATATTTTAATCAGAGCGGACATATTGTTATTCATCTCAAGGTCTCAAATGTAAACGGGCCTCTACAGAAGGCATTATCCTGGAGTGAGTATAACTAAACAATCCAACACACTTCAGTCCAATTTCCATGGGTTTTAGGTTAGAATGCCACTGAAGTACACGTTGAACAGGGGGGCACAGTGCCTGCTCCACTCTGCCCCGTCTGTTTTGAGCTGAGTGTTGGATTGGTTTAATTGATTTAATGGGAGAGCATGGAGTCATAGTGGGAGATGTGAAACATGGGATGCTTTAGAAAAGTCAAGTGTGTTGCACTACCTCAACTCGATCTTAGACTACCTGTGTCATCTGGCAGAAACAGTTGATGGGGATGATACATGACAGTAAACAGAACACACAAACAGAGAGAACCACACACATACCTTTTCCTCTCACATATAAACACACAGAAATTCATACACACTTGTGCCCATACTGGAACATCATGCTCCCTGCTAATGGTTTGAATAACACCCAGAGTGGTCTGATAATGCCTTAGCGAGACATGTTTGTGTGTGTGTGAATGCTGTGTGTTTGTATTCACAAAGAGTGCAAAGGAACACCGTGGCAGCAGTCCGTGCTAATGCCACCCTGAATGGTGTGTCTAATTACTTGGCCAACAGATAGCTTTTAGCTAAATCACCCCTCCTCCTGAAGAGCCTGTATCAACAGTGACAAGGGCCTGGACAATTACATTAGCCCTCTCCCCATCCGCCGGGTCCAGCACTAACGATCAGTGTGATTTGCAGCCGCTTCATTGTTGTCATCTTTCTCTTTATGACAATGATGTTTTGCCTGCTGGAGAGACACGGAGAGAAGGATATGGAGTTGGGCAGAAACAGAGAGGACTGAAGTGCTTGTAACAGGGAAAAAGGCAAAAAGAGATGGACAAAACGAGGGCGATGCAAGAAAAGAGAGGAATGGAGAGCGAGAGACTTGTCAATAGAGGGCTTACTCATGTTAATGTTTTTGATGCTAGCGCGCTGGCGGCAGCAAGCAGCCAGGTAGGCCTGGGTGACAGCCGTAAGTGGTGTTAGCTGGTGAGCGTAATTGATTCTGGCTGGATTGCTCTGCAGCTCACTGTGCCAAACACCATAGCCCCACACATGCACACACACACAGACACACACACACACACACACACACACACACACACACACACACACACAGTAGCTATCCACAGGATATGCCTACAAAGCTCCAAAAAGCATTACAGTCAAAGCAGAAATTTCATTCAGCTCTACTTAGTGGCTCTCACGTTTGACAACTGACATATAAGTGAAGGCATACGCAAAAAGGTTCCTGAGGTGGCTTTTTATTTCAGAGTGCTGTACGTTTTTACTCTTTTTCCTATCTTTTGTCACATACCTTTTCTCACATTCTTGCTAATTAGTCTATTAACAAACACAAAATATTAGATAATCAGAGTTGCAAAGGTATTTGAAAAAAGAAAGTCTTACAGGGCATAGAGAAGACCAATGCTTGGTGGAAGGTCACGTAGCAAACTTTGAACTTCCAGCTTTGTTGAAAGTATTTAATGTCTCGGAGAGTGAGAAAAAGTTAATACCACAATACCTCTGAAAGATCCTAACTGCCAACAGTTACTGTTATGAGAAAGAAAAAAAAAAAGAAAACAAAAATTCTGGTGCAGCTGTAACAGCAGCAACCTGACCATATTTTTGTTATCATGATTATAAACGGCTTGTCCAAAATAAAAATAAAAATAAATAAATAAATAAAAAAATAAATAAACTTGGTTAAATTCTTCACAGCAGATGATAAACAGAGGAGATGTCATGTAGGTTGAACAATGAACTGAGGTGAGGCAGGTAGCATCGATGCATCATTACCATTATCAGGTAACATAATGAGGTAACAATATGCTTAAAGGCTACTATCAGTTAGGCAACCTGTAAATCCTATTTCTATTGTGTAGTTTTAATTGAATTGCTCAAGGGAAGCTTCCTCTCTGGTCTCTTCCTCAGGAAGCTGAGGCCTGCTGGACTTGGGAGCTCAGTGGTGAGCAGTTCCTCCAGGTGTGCGGTGGAGACGGTCCCCCGCTCCTGGATCAGGGTGTGGTCTAACAGCTGCTCTGCTGGGGAGAGGAACGCTCTGCAGAGGGTGCTGAAGGCTGCCAGGCGGATGGGGAGCAGTCTACCCTCCACCACAGACATTTACACCAGTAGATGCAGGAAGTGGGCACTCTGCGTCTTGTAGAACTGTACCCACCCGGAACACTCACTGTTTGCCCCCCTCCCCTCAGGCAGGAGGCTGCGGAGCATCAAAAGCAGGACCACCAGGCTGAGCGGCAGCTTCTTTCCAGAAGCTGTTTGGCTGCTGAACTCTGGTTATGCCCTGCAGCTCGGCCCTCACAGCTTGCCCTGACATTACACATCTATTTATCTGTTTATTGTAAACATTGTATGTATTGTTTTTATTGTGCCTATTTGTATTTCTTTTCTATTCTATCTTATATTATTTTCTATTTGTTTTCTCCTTCACCTATAGATGTCTTGGTGGTCTTGAAGAACGTAATTGCATACTGTGTCATGTAGCAATGCACTGGTATGATAAAAAAGAATCTTTGAGTCCCTAAATTGTTTATTCCTGTTAGATAAATGTACAGTTTCATATTGAAACTACCATCTAGAATCTTTCAGTTGTGATGAATGTGAATACATCAATGACAAATAAGATACATTAACAGGACAGTTTACATATTTAGATACACGGCCGCGGGGCAATGAGCTTACTGAGTTGTTTATTATCGCTTGAGTGAGATTTGTGAAACAATGTCAAGATGTATAACGGTTCCAAATGTAAATGCTGGCAAAATGACTACTGATTAAAAAAAGAAAAAAAAATGTGTGACTGAGAGCATGGACTGATGGGAGATTGCTGAAAAAGAAAGACTTTTTTATTTTTTAATTAAAAAGTGATAGTATAGGCAGCACAGATCACAATGCTGCTGCAGTGAAGGTGGAATTCATGCTGAGTATGAGTAATGAAAGAGATCTTGAGTAAAATTGAAGGCCAATTAAGAAGCAGCAGCATCAGCAGAGCCACAGAAACCCCGAACTGAAAGATACGGACATGATGGGGAGCAGAGTGGTGCCAAGTGGGGTTGGATCACTCAACAGCAGCCTGTCTCACCTTATTAGCCTCGGAGCCTCCCCCCAACCCCATCGCTATGCCCCCCATGCTCTGTGGGGTCGCACCACCAGTCGCACTACAATGACACCATCATTGGCTCTTGCTGGGTGAATGAAGAGAGAGAGAGAGGGGGGGGGGGGGGGGGGGGGGGGGGGAGAAAGGGTGCTCTTGACGTGGAGGGCCTCGCAATCATTTCACATATTTTATGGGTGCAAAGTGTCATTGTAGCAAACTTGTGTGGGTGTCTGTCACTAATAGGATTATGGTTTAATGCAAACTTCGATACAACATAACTAATATACATTGTTCTGCATGTTTTACTTTGTATCGACCTTGAGCTGGGTTAGGGGTAAATGCCTTCCATAATTATTTAATCGAAGACATTTAAAATAATAAAACATGCATCTCTCAAAAATATATCTGCATATGTGTTAAAGCTTCAAAGTCTTTGCATTTTTTTCAAAATACAGGATGAGGGGGAAAAAATAATGCAATACTCATTTGGATAAAGACCCACATAAATATTGTTGAAATTTGAGGAGAATAAACCAAAAATAAAACACCAAAATATAATATAAATCAGATAGTAGATTCGACTGAGAAAATGCCTTAAATGACAGAAAGACCAATTTTGCAATGATATTAAAAAATACAAATAATGAAAGGACCAATATAGATGAATGAGACTACATCGCCAAATAACTCCAAAGAAGAAATAAAAATAAACAAAAGTAACTGATACAATTTGAGAGGGGTCCCAACCTGTGAATGGGCATGGGTGGGTAGAAATGATGGATGGACTAAGAGGAGTTAAAAGTAGAGCGCTTCTGGAAGCACCCGGGATCTCCTGATGTTGAGGAGGTGCTCCCAGAGGTCCGGCACAATGGTTCCAGTCAACAACAGGAGCTAGCCCGCTCTCTGTCTCTCTCCCTCTCTCTGCCTTTTCTCTGTGAGACACAAAGAGCCTATTGGGGGGGGGTCCAGTAGCCGGGTCGAGAGAGTGGCATGAGCGGCATGGTATTTTAATGGTGGTGGAGAGAGTGAGAGAGGAGTGGAGGTGGTGGGGTTGGATGAGGGTAAAACAGGGGATCACCCTCCGCCGCCACCATCACCAACACACACACACACACACACACACACACACACACACACGCACAGAGCGATGCTGCATCATAGGGGGCTTTTTATCTGAATGATTGCCCTCAATTAGATCCCTGCTCAGAGTAGGTGAGAACAGACAGCTATCTGAAGAGGGTAGGGCTGGGGGTTCAAATCATGGGAAGACAAGAAGAGAGAGAGAGAGAGAGAGAGAGAGAGAGAGAGAGAGAGAGAGAGAGAGAGAGAGAGAGAGAGAGAGAGAGATGGGAAATCAAACAACGAGGAGAGCTGTGTATGCTCATGGCGAGTATAGAGGGAAAAAACACTCTTTCAGACAGTTTGACTGTAGACTAACACAGTTTGACCAAGAGGTAAAAAAACAAACGGTATACAAAGAGCCAGAAATATCCACAAGCTGTCAATATCATGATACAACCGACCTGTGCTTCATCAAACAAATGCACAAAAAGACATTTTCCATAAGCTGACACATATTTACAGAAAATGGCTTACTTGATAGTTTTCAGGCACCTCTCGGTGAACCTTTAAAAAAAAAACCAAATAAATAAATAAAGGAATTGTGTGGATTAAAAAATAGTAAATAAATACTTATTTCAGTAAAACTGAAAGTAAAAGTCAATGCAACTAGTTTAATATATTTATCAAACATATACAATTCAAAAAATGTAAATATGCTATGATACATGACAGGTGTGAATAATATATGAAGGCTTAACTCTGTCAGTGTATTTACTGATGAGAAGTGCTGAACACAGAAATGCCATTCACTACATTTGGATTTAACAGATATTAATAACTTAATGTAACTTTTAATGTGACGAAAATTCAAATTGATCATTGAAGTAAAAAATTTTTTGTCTGTTTTTTCAATATGCATGTCAAGCAGAGTTTATCAGTAAGTATAGAATAGTGGTTGCCAACCTGGGGCCCGGGGCCCCCCTAGGGGGGCGCCAGAGATCAGAAGCGGGGAGCGAGGCTTTGTCTTCTTTGTTTCCCATAATTCTATTTTTGCATGTTAAATATAAAATCATCATAGCAGACCTACTTAGATCATCAAAAGTCTGCATATTATCAATTAAAAAGATCACAAGAGAAGACAGACGTTCAAACAGATGTTAACTTTGAAAAATAAAGATTTCTCATACATAACTTCATTCTTTTGGTGTGTGTGTGTGTGTGTGTGTGTGTGTGTGTGTGTGTGTAGGACCTGGTGTTTCTTAGAGACAAGTCTTCAGGGAAAAAGTTTGGGAATTGCTGGTATAGATGATGGTTTTTGTCATGATTAAAATATGAACCAGAATGAAAGGGTTTTAAGCCAAAATCCCCTTTTGATAATCTCTCTTGTAACTATTGAGAGGCCCACTGAGTGAAGAGTTTCACATTTTCTTCATGCATAGCTCCAACTTTAACGTTGAGTGTGTGAATCAAAAACTCACTTGTGTGCTGACTTGGGAGAAAACAAAGACAACGAAGACTGGATGTCTATGAACAGGGTAATAAAACAGGGGTAGAGTGCAAATGCTTTGTGCTGCATCTGTAGTATTTCTTTTAACTGAATCAGAATCATCACATCAATGCAACACTATGAGTACTTTATTAAACACTTGTTGAATGAAGCTAAAAAACATTTTTAAAAGTATAGTGTGATATTAAGATATTCACCCTCATCTTGTCCTCTTCATATCTGAAACCTGAGGACGAACTAACTGCTGATAGCATATTGCCTCTACATAAAATAAAATAAAGAAAAAAAAAAAGAATAAAAAAACATGTTACTGATGGGGTTGCACTGTGGGTGGTGTGTACTCAGATATCTGTTGTGTAGATGTGCTTTTGTTAAAATCTGTACTGTGAATCCTACAGTTCACTTAGAAATAATGTGAGTTCTCACAGCTGTAATGGAAGGGTTTCAGAAATTTATAAAAGTCACACATTTCTTAACGTCTCTCACAAACAAAAATATATATTCAGATATGATAATTTGATAGGTATCCTCATAACAATGCAAAAATAAATCTATGTATCTATATAAAAGGATATAAAATTTGAATATACTGTCTATAAAAAAAACTGCACCATTTGTCCCAGTTTTTAGGCAGGTTTTACTCAGCAGTCTGTCCTAACTTATCCTAAATCACAGCACAGTGGGCACATTGCACAATGCATTGATTGCTGGCGTGATGCTGTTTTCACTACAGGAGTAGGCCCAACAGGAGCACCGTCTGAAGTACAGGATGCAGAACATCCAGCCGTTCCCTCTGCTGCCCACTAAAGCCCAGTGTTTACTCTGTTTTGTTTTTAATCACAGCAAGCCTAAACTCCAGATGTAATTTTCCACTCTGCATACACCTAAACACAAACACAGACACATAGAAAGATACACATACACATTCACACACACATACACACCAACGCATACAGTACGGTAAACTCAGCTCCACAATTACCCTTCAATTAGAGATAATAACATGACCACTTCCTGACCAATCACCTGCAGCCCTGCTATGACTCACACAATGCTAAACTCTCCATCTCTCTCTCTCTCTCTCTCTCTCACACACACACACACACACACACACACACACACACACACACACACACACACACACACACACACACACACACACACACACACACACACACACACACACACACACACAGTCATCAGATAAAGTTGTTGGTGGCTGTAGAAACCATGAGTTAGTCTGTCTGACCGCTGTACTTGTGATTTTCTCTGTATCAAGCAGGTGGGGCCAAACCTTTCCATCAGTTTATGGAGATAAATGTTAGCTTTCTGTGGTTTCCTTTGTATGCCGACTGCTGTCACAACACACATAGACACAGGAACAGACATACACAGTACAGCCCCACATTTCCTGGCAAAACTGAAATACTGTTCCAGTGTTTCAATGTCTCTCATGGATGATTGGCGGGACACAGGCTCTTCCTGCCCTACAGCAGCCGCAGCAGGTCTCACATGCACTGCAGTCCTTTTCCTGCTTTTTCTTCAGATTTTCCAGCCTTGATAAACTGAGGACGAGCGTTTTATATGAAACTTCCTTCAAATGTAAAGCAGCACTACAAATAAAACTCTAATTTGCTATTGTTTTTACAGCTTTAAACCAAACTATTTCTGCATGTTTATTTTCCCAATAATACAGCAATGGTGTGCAGACCGTGGCAGAAATGTTTGGGACAGCCGAAGAGCACACAGCATTGGAAATGTTCTGTGTGAGCCGGCTGTGCAGCTTTCACTTGCAGAGTAAAAGCCTCTAGAACCGGTTCATAAATTTAATTTATCCTCTTTGGATCCCCCGTTATATATTTTATCGTTAAAATACCAAAAGACTGGCATTCAACCAAAACTTTCCATTTGGTTTGAGGTAAAATGTGTGTGGTGTGAGTTAAGACACCCGCAGACTGTGCAATTTTAGCAGTCTTATACGTTTATTACATGCTACGCTATGCTACTTGCGTCATAAGTTGTACATCACTTACGCACACCTCTTTTGCCTTCAGAGAATAAAGAGTGAATCAAACCAAGTATCAAAAACTTGTTCTAGTTGCGCTTACAGAGAATAAGCTCAGTGCAGAAGTGGAGGGGGAGCGTGGATGTGGTCCAGTGTTTTACCTCCTTGAGAATGTGCAAACCATTTTTTTGGTGCAGTGCTGGTGCTGCTTTGATCATTGTGCCATTTTCTGCTGCACTGCGAGTGTTTGTTCGAAGCCACTGCTCATAAAAGCAATCGTACTGTGTGTTGTGGTGAGAAATTTCTGACACTGTCAGAAAACAATCTTCGGTTCACTGTGCTCACATGACGGGTGACATCTGTAAACCCCTTTCAGTGGAGGACAGAAACCCACAGGTTTTAAAGTAGAATATTTCCATGATACGATATTGCCACTATTGTTTGTCTTTCTTTCAAAATGCAGTCTACGCGAAGGTGTAACTCCGCTGATGTTAAGACATTAATTTGACCTGTTTGTCCCGGTCATTGGTAAGGCAGCTTCCATCACCATGAGGGCAAAAATATTTTCATTGACGAGCAATAAAAATATTTTAAAAGCAAGTCCTCTGCTGAGTGAACCAACATGGGGGATGCAGTATGCTGAAAACTGCTGCTACACATGCAATTAAATACATTTTCTAATCTGTCATAAAGTATTGAAGCTGCTCCATTTATGTTTGTCTTGTAATTTAAGTGAAGTACGAGTCCAAAGTCAAAGCCTGTGAGCCACGCCTGCTGCGAACAGGCTACTGAGGCACATGTTATCAGCCTGCTTTGCAGTTATATTAATCTATGATCACTACATTATAGATTACTACTGCTCATCTGTTTTAACAATTAATTAGAAAACAAATTGATTTGATGATGTCTGGACTTTAGCATCATTTAGAAGACGCGGTTTAGAAAATGTAAAATCCATACAACATGTTAAACAAATAGACACGTTCACTGTGTATACAAGAAATATTGAGGTATGCTGCTTGAAAACTAGAGTACACACACACACACACACACACACACACACACACACACACACACACACACACACACACACACACACAATACTCCAGGAAGCAAACAGATATGAATGCCTGCATGTGACATGTTATTGAGACAAATCCTCAAAGAGCTCTCCCCCTCGTGCTCATAGTATCACACGGACAACGATACAAAACATTAGCGGATTGACACTATCACACCGGCTATCCGGCAGAGCCCCTTTCACACATAATTACAGGCTCTCATTTCCCCTGCTGTGGGAACAGGTGCAGGGGGAGAGGGTAGAATAGCTCAGGCCCACTGTCTCCTTGGGCTTAAGGCCTTTTTCCTGGCTCTGAGAGGCCAGTATTGACAGAGACAGAGGGGGGACGCCAGCACCAATAAATCACTGCAAACGTGTAAATGCCACTGCACCGCATTCCACGAAAGAACGGGAGACCAAATGGCTACAAGTTCCTTTCTCTTTCTGTTTCTGTTGTTTTAAGACTCCCTCCTCCTCACTTCATCCTCTTCACCCAGTTCCACATACATCTCTGGCTGCTCCTCTCTCTCTCTCTCTCTCTCTCTCTCTCTCTCTCTCTCTCTCTTTCTCTCTGCTCCCCTAAGCAACTAATAGCATCATTTGAGGAAGAATGTTCCTGGAGTTTCCTGTGAATTCTGCCATTAGTCATCCCAATGACCTCTCTGTTCCTCCCCTTTCCCTTCCGTGTCACAAACAGAGCGCTGCTTTGGAGCAATGGCTGCCTGGGGAGGAGTGAGGCAAATAGGAACCAGAGGTAAACTTTGTGCACGTGTGCGTGTGTATGTGTGTGTGTGTGTCTAATTGTACAGTTCTTTTTGGTGTTGGTGTGACTGTGTATATTTTGGCATGTCTTTATCTGTTGCTTGTATGTGTATGAAAATCAGAAGTATAATTACATTTGTCTATGTTGTGGAAACTCCCACACTCAGCGGGGTGCAGTGGTCGGGCCCCAGCCTTCACCCCCTGACTCTGTGGCAGTTAACTGAGAAAAGCAGATGAGATGGGCAGGTTTGGGGTGGGTGGAAAATGTGTATGTATGCATCTATCACGGTTGGTGTGGAGGAAGAGATGCACAGTGGGAGGGAAGGCAACCAAGACCGGGAAAGAAAGTGTGTGTCACCAACACCACCATTACTACTACCACCATGATCGCTGAAATGATTTGTTTATGTTGCATTCAGCTCTAATAACCAGGGCAATTACTTGCTTTCACAGCACAGTTACTACTTTCGCTCTGTGTCTATATAAGATTTATTTGGACTGATTAGACGACATGACAGAGAGAGAAAGAGGCTGTTATACTGTGCAGTTACGAAAATTACACACACATAAACATCATTGTCTGGGATAAGTTGGCCTTTGCTGTGGGGAGTCTGCAATTAGCCTTGGGGGAGTGAAAGCAAGGGTAGTATTCAAAAAGCAAACAGACGCTGACAAATTTAACTCCAGATGATGCAACGTTTGGTGGATCTGGAAATAGATTTGGGAATCTGAAACCAATTATTTACAAGAAGGAGATTTGGAGCGATTGAACGTTAGCTTTGCAACAGATGTTTTTGTAACTTATGATTGACTCTGGAAAGGGTTATTATTATTAGCGGCTCTGCTCAGGTTTTCCCAACATAATCCTCAATGGAACAGGTAATTGGCAAAACTTGTTCCATTTGTTTTAAAATCATCGGATCACTGGCCTAATTACGTACCAGAATCTGAGATGTATTAAACATGTTGGTGTCAACACAGCTCAACAGAGTAAATGGAAACAATCAGGTATCCTTCACACGATGCAGAGCAGCTGAAAACCTCAATTTATCAGAAGTGTTCAGGACACAGCTCTGCAGTGCTACACCATCAGATCTTTACCTATCCATACACACCTCCTGTCCTCCATCCCCGTAGACTGAGCCTCTGCTGCACCTCCATGCTCCATCACCACCCCTCACCCCACCCCACCCCACCCCACCCCCCACATCAAAGGCCATCAATCTCCCACAGTACAGGGGGAAAGGCAAATATTTAGAGAAGGACTGAGCCCCCATAAATCTGTAGTAGGAGAGAGAGCGAGAACATGATACCCACCCTGCTCCTCCGAACCTAAACCCCCACCACCATCACCCAAGTCCCTCAGCAATCCTACGTCTTAATGGCTAGAGGAAGCCCTGGGAGGTCACAGGAACCAGAGAGGAAGACAGAAGGAGGTCTGTGGCAACACCAGCAAGGAAGACGACAGAGATTAAAAAATAAGGAAAGAAAAAAAGAAAGACATCCAAAGCACCCTCCCATGCTTACTCAGGACATGCACACTCTGAGATAGTCAGAGAAAAACACACTAATACGCAAAAAGGAGCGCATACACTTAAGAACATGCACAGTGCATACGTGGACACAGTGGTGGGACTCCTCTTCTTGGCCTTTGATTTACTACAACTCTTGGTTCCACTCGACTGAGAGTCTACAATATTAGCAAGTATTTATGTCTTTTTTCATTGGAAAACAATATGGCTTTCAGCAATAAAGAAAGGAACGCTGCAATGATAGGTTAGGGTTGGGAGGTCACCGGGAGAGAAAATTGGGGGCAGATGAGATCCTGAACATAGTGAGGCAAGCTCCTACAAAAACTGCCTGGGTGGAGGATGGAGGCTGTTGCCTTCTGAATAGCTTGAGAGGGAGAGTGTACAGACAAACAAAGCCATTGGTGTACTGCCTGGGAGCTGGGGATTTCATAGAGGAATCCGGCTGGCCCGAATGGACAATCAAATAACAAAAACAAGGTCAAGTACTTGAAGCACTTATCTGTTTTGTACTTGCCTTTGGTTGTCTAAAATAATGCTTTCCTAACCAGTTTCAATTGGGAAATTGGACAAAAGGACAAACTCACCTAAAAAATGTACACACGCACGGGCACACACACATGCAACCTACAATGACTATAAAACAACAAAAATAAGCATTTTTGTTATTGAAAGACCCCCAAAAAAGCCTTCACCCTTGTACAGGCATACGGAAACTTACATGTAAAAAAGATGTCCAGCAGGCACCTGTCAGAGCAGTCCAAGGGATTTAAGGAGCTTTGCAATGCCCCTACTGACTAAGCAGAGTCCCAAGGGTGAAGGGGATTGATCTTTGGGCAGAATATGCATGCTGCTCCCCTGACAGACTTGTTGATTGACTTTTCAGTCCCACTGGGACGTGAAAATAGCACCTAAATGTCTTAATGATTTAATATAATCACACACGCACTTGTACATAAATGAGAACCCCAGTTGCGGGCTAAAGTATGTCCTTTATTTTTTTCACATTAGCAAGCAACACACAACATAAATTAAATGAATGCACTGCACACACACTCACACCTCTAATGCTTTCACCACCCCAACTGCCATATTCATGAGTGGGATCTGCACTGAGCTGCATTATCATGGCCCAGCTCCTGCCTTTGTTCTGGCCTTTGTTGGCTTTCCTGCCTCAGTCAAATGTCACGTCTCTGCAGACTCTGTTTTGAGCACAGTGTCAATAATTAGACCTACAACATAACTCCCTGACACCAGGTGCTTTGATGCACTTTTTTGAATGTGGTTTGATGGTTTGCTTCAAGCCGTCTTTTAATTTGTATTTGACCAGATTTTTTTTTCTGTTAAAAAAAATCTCTACAGTCATGGAGCTCCTTCCTCGGTCTAAAATCCTCTTTATCTCCTATCTGCAACATGACCTTGAATTATTTTATTTCCTTGCTTATGCTCATAATTTATATCATCAATAATGAAAGGTGTTTCCAACATAAAGGCCACAACACCTACTGAAAAAAAACAGGATTCTCTCACTATAATTCTGTGCAACTTAATAGACAGAGTTTGTGGCAAAGCTTATTGTACTGGATCACATCAGATTGTCCAAATGACCAAATTAAATTGATAAGCGAGTGTTGGTTATGCATTAGAACTTTAAACACACAAGGGTTTGTAAAAGCCTCTTCCTTTTCTCAAAGTGAAGAAACCATTGTGCTACAGCGGATCAATATGCTGTCTCCTGTTGTAATGCTGAAACATGCAATGATCTCAAACTTGTCTCCAACTTGCAGTTACTGACCGCACTCCAGCAGTGGCTTTCCTTTTTCCTTACTCTTCGGTTTTCACACACACACACACACACACACACACACACACACACACACACACACACACACACACACACACACACACACACACACTAGATTTGCCTGGGAGAGGACAAAAGTTTGGGATGTACTGGCAATGGGCACCTAATTGCTTCTTACTGATCCAAATAGTACATCAGAGGCAACAGCACTTCAGTGGACCTCCAGAGAGATCTGCTATGTTGGGCCTGTTCATTACCCTGCTGACCCCCCAGCTCGACCTCTCATACGCACACATATTACACACACACCTCATCCCTTCACCTACCCCAGCTCATTGTCTCTGGGGTTTAATTGGGGCGATGTTTTCCATTGTGAGCAGGCTCAATGGCTGTGGAGGGCTCTATTGTGGGGCTGAATGAGGGCAGGAGTGTTCATTAGGTGAGTCTCTGAATACAGCCTTCTGGAGGTAGGGTACTGAGAGCAGGGGGCTACCAGGGACCTTCAGGGTGGGTGAAACTGCATACTCTTCTCCTCTCTTCACCTCTCCTCTCTTCTTTCTTCTTGTCCCATCTCCTTTCCTCTCTATCCTCACTCCTACACTGCTCCGCTCCTGTTGTCTCCTCTCCTCAATACTCTGACGCTTGGCCCTGAAAGGCAGCGGCTGCGTTTGTTGGAAGGACAGTCTTTGTCTGCGCCCAGAGAATGAATTGCAAGAGAAGAAGAGAGACAGGGATCAAAGACAGACTACAGAAAAAGCAAGGACCCCCTCCTCAGACGGAGGAAGAAAGAGAACCAATGAGGCTTGGCCATGGAGGAGTTTCATCATTCCTCACCCTGCATTTGGACCTCACTCGTCACTGGTGGTCCTTAACCAAATACTTATGAAACACTACTGTAAAAGTGATACTTCATTGATGCCTCTGGGGAATATACTTTACACTTGCACACAGCCAGGGAGGTCAGAGTGCTGGTTCAGCTTAAGAGCAACGCTTGGTGGGATGATGTGTTCTCTACAACACATTAAGTTCCAACCGCTAGGCCACCTGACAAATAATGCTAATATTATACAAGTGGACGACTGGTGGAGAGGCTGAGGTCCTGGAAAAGAATTGTGGCAGCAGAGACAAATGATTGAATGTCTGCCCTTAAATAGAGGTCACATTACCAAAAATTGATAGCCATGCAAAATGAGCACTCATCACAGTAGCATAAAATATGAATGAATATAAAACTGAAGACAAGGAAACAGGTGGGCATTTCTGAACACTGCCTCACTGCTGGAATTGGCAGCATTCACACTGAGCTGGCACACAGCCAGATGTAGGCAGCCGATTCACAGACAAAAATGCAGAGCAGATTGTTGGAATTCATGACTTACTGTTTATCTTTTGTTTCTATTTCTGACTTGGCTTATTTCAAATTAAACTTAACTAAAATCTACTTAAAAGAGAAAATTCTAATCCGCTCTCTAATTGACCATGAAATGCTCAATTTGCCATAGAAAAGTACACACCATTTACTTTGGGTACGGCCATGGGATTGAGATGGAAACCTTCTAATGTAGAAATTCAATGCCAACATTTGCTGTGACTGTTACTCTTTTCAGTCCAGCCTGTAGCGCTGAAATATTGAAGCTGCCAGGGAGCTGACAGCTTTTGGCAGACCACCGTCAGCCAGTCCTCAAGCCTCTGCCAGTTGGTGAGTGCTGTGTTGTGAGCGTGGCACGCCGTCCAACGACGTCTGTGCGACAGACCTGACTTTCACACTGACCAGAGCCCCTTCATCCTCTCGCTGCCCAGCCGCTGATGTCATCCTCCTGCCACCGCACACATGTGCGCACACACACACACACACACAGACCCAGGCATGGAACGTCTCTGCGCTTCCACTCTCCCTTAGCCACTGCCTTCCGCTGTTTACATTTCTCTTACTGCCCAAAAAACAATACCAGACATTTTGTTCACCGCGCTGAATCAACACACACACACACACACACACACACACACACACACACACACACACACGTAATTTGCACATATATAAACACAGGCCCATGATCATGCTTAATGCTAATCTGACATCATCACACTAGTGTGTACACTGGCTCATGTGTACACACAGAGCAAAGTCTTGGAACTGTGTTATTGCTGCCACACACAAACACACAATACTGCTCTTTAGCAAGGGTGCATTCAGGTTTCAGAAACACGATGATTCATCTGTCTCCCTGCTCCACTCTTCATCCCCCTGACTTCAAACATATTCGCTTTCCTCTTCTCTCCTTCACTGACAGTATTTATTTTTCTGTCTGAATAGCTCGCGTAAGGCCACGCATGGAGACTGTATTGTCTGCCTTCTACCTGGACTGCCACAACTTTCATGAGCACCCATCAATTCCCAAAAATGAACACAGATTTAATATTGCAGGTGCAAACACATAATTAACTCACAGCAGGGTATGGGCGGGCACAATTACCACCTACCGCACTCTGGCTTGCATGTGGTCCCAAACAGATGTTTGTGTTTCAGTCGTGTTTGTGATATTCATTCAAATGACCAATGGCAAAGTTGATACACTTTGAAAAGGCACATGGATGTAGGTATGTTTTTCAGTCCCAAGTGACGGTCTCCTGTCCCTTCCTGTTTAGCCTGGGCGTCTGCCACACATAAACACTCCGGGGCCTGGTCTGCTCCAGGATGTATGGACTTGTGAATGTGAGCTGCAGCAGTCATGGGTCCAATCCCTCTGGAAAGCTGCCTCAGAGAGGGTCAGTGTCCAGACAGGGTGGGCAATTGTGGGGCTATGATCCTGACGCTAAATGCACTTCAACAACTAAACACGCCTTTTTTCTCTGTGCTTAAACATACCCAATGGAATTCTCTTAAAATTAAAACAGGCCAGGTTTAAATGCAGCATTTGGCACACAAATATATTATGTGTGACCTTGAAACCGGACTAATTTAGTAGGTACTTGTTCTTTTTTTTCTTTCAACATGAAAAGTAATTAAATCCTCGTTAATTTCTGTATTTTACTATAGTTTATTTGGGTAGAATCCCAAATACTGTTTACTGAGGACAGATGAAGTTTACTTAAAACCTTAATATAAGTGTTATATTGATATCATTCAGTTTTTGTGCAAGACAAGGCTGAGAAATCAGAAAACAAAATTAATTTAGGATTTATGCTGGTTGACACAATGCAATTCTATGTACCAAATAAATTAAGGCCAATCGAAGCAATATCTTTGGTTCTGGCATGAATTCTGTGGGTGAATGTCATACGGTTATTGAGATTTGTGGACAACTGTCCCATTTTGTACAACCACAGACAGCCTGAAATGATCTTCTGACATTCTGGCCTGCTGCCTCTCTACACTGCACACTGTGACTGCTGCTGAAAATGACAAAATTACCAAACTGACACCAGCGCTGAACCCAAACAATAGTTAGCAGGTTACATGAGCTAAAGCGCTGGACCATGTATACATTTTCTCTCTACTTTTGTATTGAGCTAATTAATTTGCTGAAGGCATCTGCAGTGTTCAAAAACACATGCAGAATAATGTCTGTTTTGTAGAGACGAACACTGTGCAGTTAAACTTACCGTTATTCCCAGGTTGATGAAAACTTTTTTGCAAGTTATAGTGTCAAAACTGACTAGTCTGTTGAGGCCATAATTCACATAAAAGCAGCATCAGCAGCACATATATATTTTATCTGCATATACACTAACTTGCCGCTTCATTTAGTAAACCTGTACAATCTATAGTTGTTCAGCCCAACAGAACCTTTCTTTACAGAGGTAATCATGTTTAAAGAGCCTTTAAGTTTTGCAGAAATGGTTTGTAGTGGAGATGAGGTGAACTCAGTTATCTTGAGATGCATTCCAAACACAAGGGCCTGACAATCAGCATGTGTAAGGAACACTATAAGGAATACACTAGTGTCGTGTAGTTTCACAAAACAACACTGCAAACTCAAACTCAAAAACAAATATACATGTAGACAAAAGCAAAGCTAAAAACTATACAAATATGAAGGCAGAAATGAGATAGCTTCAATAAAAGAGCCGGTTATACAGACAGCAATCTGATGAGCTACGCTGTCAGGAGTTATTCCTGATAGAGAAGGTTAAAAAAGAAAAGCACTTCTTGCATCGGCTGGGTTTGCTAAAATGTGTACATGAGAACACCACAGTCGGAGCATTACAAGATGAAGAGGAAGAGCCACTTCCCTGTCTTCTTCCACTACCATTCTGACTGCGGTGATCACAGGGACGGATTTGGTCAGCGATAATGAATTCAAGAGCACAAACGCAGTGTTGCCGCACCCAACTCCCTCACATCTCTGACATGGAGAACCACTGTGACACCATGTGTGGGGGCCACAGAGGGACCACACAGCAGGAGCTCAGTCATTCATCAGTGTGAACATCTAGTTATGGTGTGGGAATGATAAGATGTTATAGTAAATGCACACTATGAGTCGGCTGTTCCCACTGCCATTATGGCAACAGTCCCGCTCTCGCTGCACGTACTGCTGCAAAGAGGAAGTGCATTAAAAATGTATTGTGTGCCATCTTGCCAAAGTTTGATTAAAACCCAGAAAATGTTACATCCAAACGTATACTGTTTGGCATCTAGCATCTTGCTAATATTTAGCATTCATGAAACAGATGGAAATCTGGGTTTCTTATGAAAAGGCAACATGCATGACAAGAAACAAGTTGTTTTTTAGAACTACGTCACTTGTCCTGCATCAACCGCATGCAGATTTATATATGTGTGTGTGCAAACCAATGCACGTACATTTGCTTTCATGTCAGCGTGCTTCTATCTCTACATGCTTGAATTGCAGCTGAGGGCACACTTTTCCCTTGTATCGCTGTGAAAACGTTTTGCAGGCTGCTGCGTAAAATTCTCCAGTTTGTTTGTTTGCTCTGCCTCGGTGCCATAAAATCTCAGTGACGGGCAATTGGCACCGCCCTGTTTACTGTACATACCGAGGCAGCAATTTCGAAAAAAAAAATGAAGCAGGGTAGGTCTGGAGAACAAATGTTTCCCCACACTAACTCACCGCAGAGGGGCACTGATTAGGGCAGCCATGGGGAGTCTGACGTGTAAACGATGGCAGTAACGGTGGGACTGCAGAGAGCTAACAAGGAGATTGTAGAAGTTAGTGACAGCTGCATGACCAGAAAGCTTCATCTCCCACTGTCACTGCTCCTCTGCAAACCTTGGCTTCAGTCACTTCACCAAGTCCGCCATACAGGAGGTCAATTGCCCTGAATTGCCGTGATAAGACAAATAGAATACAAAAAAAGGATAAAATAGAGATGAAATGGACAAAAGAGTGACAAAACAACAAAGGAAAAGAAAGAGTCAAAGATTTAACACATTCCCTGACAGTGGATATCCTGCCTAAAGGAGTGCCATCTGTGGCTGAATATCGAAAGATGGGGACAAGAGAAGAGCGTCAGGGTGTGCAAGAGAGAGAAGGTGGGAGTCCAGCTGGGTCCTATTAGGCTGGACCACATGTGTTCATGGGGGGGACCGAGGGGGCAGGAGGGAGCTGAGAGGGCAGCGGGGAGGAAGTGCTGAGAGCGATGGGACTAGACCCTGTGAAGCTTTATTAGGCTTGTCGTCTGCTCTTCTCAACCGGACCGCTTACACCCCCTTGCAACACCCAGCACCTTACCTCACCCCCTCTATTCCCGACGCTCCCCTGCCCTCGGGCAACGCCAGGGCAGAACAGTATAAAACTATTAGACGGAGGGAGACGGGACTAGACCACCCAGACACACACACACACACACACACACACACACACACACACACACACACACACACACACACACACACACACACACACACACGCATGCACGTATGCACGCAAGCGTGTGCGCGTGTATGCGCGCGCGCACACACACACACACACACACACACACACACACACACACACACACACACACACACACACACACACACACACACACACTGCCATAATGGCTACCAGGAGGAGGCCCCAGCATGAAAGCTGCAGCTGGAATAGGAGAGGGACAGTCACAAACACACATGTGTGCATAAGTACGAGAATGACAAAGCTACACACAATGAAGTGGGGTGCCTGTGCAGACAAAGTGTTGCAGGGCGGTTCAGTCTTTTCTTCAAACGTCAGACACATGTGTGTCAGTTTATTTATTTAATTTCACATTTTTTTTCTCTCTTTTTGTTTTTAAGGTGCTCTTGTCTAAATTCAGGCCGACATAACTGTGATATTAGCATTTATGTTAATGTTTGTAAAAACTATGTCTGTCATGACCACCTGTGGCTCTCGGTGGCGTAGGTGCAAGGCAGAATATCCACGGCTGAATTAGTGCGGATGAACAGAAAGAAACATCTGTCTATGTGATAACAAATCATTAATTTATCATCTTGAATTGTTTGGAGGACTAATGCTATTTGATTTCAAATATTGAATTTCAAAATAAAATTCCGCAGACTTTTTATTTCTGTGGTACATAATGTGGTGAGAGTACTGAGGCTCCTGTAAAATGCAAACCACATGCTTAATGGTGGCAGGTGCAACAACAAACAGGAGGTGACGCACACAAGGAAATGAATCTGCAACATTTATGACTCAGAGAGTCCTTTTTGGACACTTTCATCAAATAGATTTAACCTGAGACTGCAAAGTGTAAAAGATGATACAGCCTATTATTTTGTAACTTATAACTTATCTATTATCTATCAGCTTAATTCAGAGAGTCCAGAGAACACTGTAGGCACTTTGAAGGCAAATGTGTCACCAAAACAATGATTTGTGTTCTCTTCATGTATTTAGCATTTTTAATCATTTGAAAATAATCTATTAAGTCTTCTCTATTAGACAATTATGGATGGATGCATAAGCATCTGCCTGTACAGGCAGATGGTTTACAGTAATCAAAAAGTTCCAGACAACCACATTTACACCTACAGACATTTTTTTAGTCTCCAAAACCTAGCGTATATGTTTTGAGACAGCAGTAGGGAACTCAGTTCCTTCAGGAAACAAAATCATTACAATGAGAACAAACAAACAGCATAGAGAGGCCACCAAGCGGAGCATGTTCTGAAACTGGGGATGTATTTTTATCATGAGAAAGTGCAAGAACATCACTCCAAAAAACCAGTATTATACTCATCCAGAGAAATGTTTTAAAAGGTATTAAAAACAGAAAGGATTTCCTGTTTAGTGAGTTTGTTGAATCTGGAGGATTCGTGGTCATTATAGTTCAGTTTGATCAAGTTTTGGTCCTGTAACGACTAAGATCCAATGATTCTCAAATCCTTGTCCATGTCTCATTGTCATCATTCTGAACCTATCACAACTGAGAATTCACACTAATAAAAGCCTGTGTATGTGTGTGTGTTTCAATCCAGGTCAGAACAGAACCTTAGAAGAGCTCAGGTTACCAGGTTTAATACTTCAGCCATTCAATCATTAAGTCGTTTTATGCAGTCTGTCCCAAGACCTCTCTGGCTCATAAAAAAAATAATATTTGTCTTTCCAACTGCACTGTGGACCACAAAGTCCTCCTGTTTTATTTTAGTCAGAGCACTAAAACACAGTTGTTACAACTGCCAACCTACTTCCACTGTAAATTGTTGTTCTTGTCCTGTAACTCTACAAGTGTGTGTGTGTGTGTGTGTGTGTGTGTGTGTGTGTGTGTGTTCTCGTATTTCTATCCTTGTTGGGGCCAAATGTCCCCACAAGGATAGCAAAACGTGGAACGACGTGCCTTGTGGGGACCTTTTTCCGGTCCTAAGTAGGAGAAACAGTGTTTTCTTGACCATGTTGTTGTTACTGAAAAAAGTAAAAGTGCAAAAACATTTCTTTAGGGTTAGGCTTTGTTGTGGTGTGGGTTAGGGTTAGGGTAAGGGTCAGGGTTAGGGGCTAGACATGAATGGGAGTCAATGGAAGGTCCCCACAAGGATAGAAATACGAGACTGTGTGTGTGTGTGTGTGTGTGTGTGTGTGTGTGTGTGTGTGTGTGTGTGTGTGGCCACACAGGAACACATCCAAGGTAAAAGTGAAGGTGGACTTTAGAGATATTCAGAATCTGATGTTTTTGGGGTTTTTTTTAAGTCTGAAGGACACGCAATGAGATCATAAACCTCGCATTAAACTGCAAGAAACTATAATTTACCAAATGTCTTGATACTTTTTCCACCTGAACTTACATTTAATTATCTAGTTTTAGTGGGATGGGAAACTTGGAGAACATGATCAGAGATTGTGGCCTTGTTGAAAGTCAAGGAATTTGCAGGGGAAAAAAAGTTTTCCCAAAAAATAATAATAATGTGTTGAAGGTTTAAAATTATTTCTGAAAACTCTGAACTCTCATAAAATGTGGTTTATGGCAATGGTTTTTAAAAGATTTGTAGAGACCAGCAGAAGTTGGTCTTCCCTGAGTGCATAAATGTGACCAATGTGCTGAGTAAATGGTTTTCATTTATACAGCAGTTTTCCAACGCTTAAGCAGTGCCCCAAACACTTTACATTGCTAATCACATTCACCCATTCACACACACATTTACACACCAATGTGGCCATTAAAGGAACTCAATCCATCCACTGGGAGCAATTTTAGGGTTCCGTGTTTAGCACATGGACTTTTTGACATGTGGACAGGGCAGATGAGGAGCTGAAACTGCTCTGCTCTGCAGCCACATTGTTCTGTTGTATATTTTATTCACATTACTTAAGCTGAAATCTGTTTGGAAGACAGAGATGATTGTGATTTCGGTAACTTGATCATGTTTATATCTTTGCATATTCTCATTTTTAAAACACGTTATTTGTAAGATTCTCAGGAGTAAAACATTTTCCAAGACATATAAATGACTTGATTTGGACGCAATGAAATGAATCAATTATTCAAAAAACCAAAGCATCACTTTGAGTCATAGCTGCATTGTTCAGTTATTGTATTCAATAAAACATCATTATTATAGATAAAACTGAAGAATTAAGCCTGTCAACTGGAAGTTGTGAATTTGACTGCATTTAATGGAGTTTAGGAGGTTCAAAGAAAAGCTGCCCTTTTTTCTAAACTCAGAGTGGTACACTGTACCATAAGGGTCACTGAAGGAGCAGTGAAGTGTAATTCTGCAGTACAGAAAGCTCGACTTGCTCTCATACGAACTCAAGGCTGAGATTGACACTGACAGACAGAGAGCGACGTCCTTTCACTCAGTTAAACGACCCCTTCACTGTAAACCTTGCTATTTCGTCCATCACTCATACAAAATGCAGCTTACTGTAATATGACAACTTGTTTTTCTGCAAAGTAGTTACAAGCTTTTCAAGACTGAGATGGTCATTTATGTAACAGTCTTGAGGAATTCCACTGAACATTTCATTTTGCTACCTCCCAAGTGACTTTTTCACAGACACATAAATTCTAAGCACTGTGTGGCCGATCGACTTGTCCTCAGCCTGCCTCTGAGTGTTTATGCATGACATGAATCATTAGCGACAAGTGCATGTACAACGGCACCTTATTAGCTAATCGAACGAGAGTCTGGGACGTATGAGGAAAAGATGTCTCATTAAGCACAAGAGGAGGCGATGAGATGAGAGAAGAGCCATCTTGGGGATTATCTTAAGCTACTGAGCAGTTATGCCTTTCTCTCGGTGTCACAACACAAACTCAGGCTTGATAAGTGATCAAGATCCTAATTTAGAAAAGTCTCTCATGTGTGGATTTGCTCAAGGTCAGAGTTCTGATTTCGGAGTGATTTACAGAAGCACTAATGTATAAACCAATGCTTTGAATTTTCATTTCTACACTTATCACACAGAAAGTTGTTGACCTTGTACGAAATATATTTTTTCAACAGGGCAAGCAAACTGAAAACTCTTTGCAAAAATACCGTCCATTTTTATGTATATTTGTGTATTCTAATCAATTGATTTATACGTGATGAAAATAGCTCATCTTTACATAAATCTGAATATCAAAAGTGGTGCTGGATTATGAAGGGATGCTGGCAGCGGCCGTCAAGAGGGTTAATGCACATAATGTCTGATGTTTAAACCACTTGTGTACTAAAGCAAAACAGTACATTCAGAGAATCGAAGACCTCAAGTGTTTGTGTCGGATATTTGATATCACGTGTGTACAGCAGGTTTTTCATTAGATCAGACAGAGCTGAAGCAGGAAAAAGAAGTAACCTAGAGATACAACAAAAAACATTGATTGTTTCATAGCCTAATAAACCATGACAGACTGAGTTACAAGTGATTGTTTCAAAAGTAAATGTTAGGCAGGATGTTTTTTCTGCGTAACATAGTTTTACTGTCAGCAGACTTTGCGATGATGGGGCAATATATATAAAACTGTACTTTGAGTATTTTCATTAAACATTAACTCGTGCCCTCGCTCTTTGCTTTCACAGCACTGCTTAAGAAGCACTGAAGTCCTTGGAAGTGCACGTCTCTTGTCAGTAATTTCCTCATATCCGCCCTCCTACTCCTGCATACTGTCCCACTTGCTTGATATAACTTAAATTCCAAACTGCTCTTCTCATCTGTCCATTTTCCAAACACTCATGTTTCAGCTCTCAAAGCAAGCTGGTGGTGGTTATAAGAGAGAGAAACACGCAAACATAAACACACGTAGTTGTGACATGAGGTGTTATATTTCACACCTTATCAGATTTTGATACAGATACAACAGCAATCTGCAGCTACTGCAGAATAAAATGCTAAGCCGGGCTGCCCTTATCAACTGTTTACAGTACCAGTAAACATAAATCCTTGCCACTACTTGAACCTTCACTACTACCAGCACTGTCAGGCATCACAACCCATAATTTCCTTCTAAGGTGTGCAGGTGTCAGCCATTCCTGAACTCAGGCAGCGACAGAACAGCGCCCACTGCAGCTGGTCCTCCTCAGTGCTGCTCACCTTGAGGGTTTTGTTCTGACTCCACTTCCTGCACTCTATAGTCATCTAACCATATATTTACAACAGAAATGCAGGTGCCACTCACTGACCATTTGCATCGTTTATCAATGTCAATGAGAATGATTTTGCATTTAGCATGAAATGATCGCCCCCCCCCCCCCCCCAAGTCATCATTGTCTTTCCATTCACGTCGGAATATGTCCCTCACCAGTCAGTCTCATTATTTATGTATAATACAATGACTTAGTTGACTAGTGATACGATGGAGAACAGAAATTCCTTTGGGCAGCTTGAATAACTCTAGAAATTTAGCCAACACCCAAAATGCTTTTCTTGCAAGTGAAAACATTATTTCACTTTTACGATTTGTTGATGCATAGTTATACAACTTTTGTCTAGTTTTATGAGTGAAGAGTGACGCACGGTAACAGTAAACAGCAACCAGGAAGAGACACATGTCCAAGAAAAGTAAGAAAAAAATTAAGTATAAGAATTTTTTTTTTCAATTTAAAAAAAAAAAAAAGAAGAAGAAAGAAACAGGCTTGATCCTATAAATCAAAGAACATATAAAAGACAAGGGAAAGCAGCTCAAGACAAAGAGTGATAGACAGAAAAAGACAAACATTTACAAGAGGGAGGAGGAGGAGGTTGTGTTTGTGAAGGGGAACATGAAGTGGCAGTCTGAGTTCTCAGTGTCAGAGCTAGGTTAGGTTTCCAGCTTCAGCGTTGTCAACACTCTCACTCCTAATGCCGGCTATGTGGCCCACCATGTGCCGGGCAGGATGGGGTTCACTCTCAGAACAGGAGCCGGCGTCACCACCCGTGCCAAAACCACTCTGACTTTACAACACATGGAACCTGTGAACATGACACCAGTGCTCAGTGGAAAACAGCATGCAGGACCAATTCTGTCACAGCCCGGGCCATCTGAAATGAATGTTCTCACCCCACATCGCTTGATCTTGTTGATCCATCCCCTCACTCCTGCCAGGTTCGGATTTCTCTTCTTCCAAACACAGTTTGTCACACATGAACCCTCTGGATCAAAGCCTAATGAATTCACATTGCCTCACTTCTGACTTCTGATGTTTGACTTATGTACACTACTGATCATGTGTGCGTTCAACTGAAATGGGCGCTTCGTGGGCAACATGTGAAACAAAAGAATCGGGAGATCAAAGTGGGGTGTGGATGACTTGAGAGACAAAGCCGGGTGAGAAGATATGAAAAAATATTTCTGACAGTAATACCAAAAGGAGCAAAAACATGTGTGCTTGT
Organism: Salarias fasciatus; assembly: GCF_902148845.1. Classification (NCBI taxonomy): domain Eukaryota; kingdom Metazoa; phylum Chordata; class Actinopteri; order Blenniiformes; family Blenniidae; genus Salarias; species Salarias fasciatus. The sequence continues at coordinate 19,773,616 of NC_043766.1, read as the reverse complement.
TTAATGCTGGTGTGGGAAGCCGATAGGCCTGTAGAAACAGAGTAAGAGGGAAGACGGCTTGTGGTTGCTAGTGTTTAGGTTTAGTAGTGTTTGATGACAGCTAGCCGGTCTTCAATGAGGCTATAAGTTTCTCCACACTGTTGCAATAGCAGTGGAAAACATCAAAGCCAAAAGACTTCAGGAAAAACTGTATCTTGCAACATGTCAGACAACGGACCGGCTGCATTGAGGAAAGAGAAATTATCTTGTTTGATGTTGTGCTCAAGTAACTTGTGACCAGACGTTCTTGATTTTTTAGCAGAGACCCACAACTGAGTGACCTGTCCACTGTTAAACCTGGTGCTAAAATTATCCTCGATTCAAATATCAGAAAGAGGGGAACAAAAATTGTGCTCAAACTCAGGCTCCTACAGTAGCTGTTTGAAGTAACTCACTGATGTCAGATGAATGGCAGATACGTTTTACTTTGTGCATTACATGAATATCAGAATGCAAAGGTCAACACTGTAACATACCTGGTCAAACAAAGGTTAAATTTAATTTTTAGGGAGACAATAAAAATACATTTTTCTGAGGAGCCATTTTTTTGGGCCATTTTTTTTTTTTTTTTTTTTGAAAAGTTTCAATTAAAATTGGCCTTATAGACTATAAACAATTCATTTTCAAGCATGCTTAAGCTATTTAAGCACACTGAAAGTTATTTATTTATTTATTTATCTATCTATTTTTATTGAAATCCACATGGCAACATAGAAGAGACATTCATTTTTTTCCAATGGAGGAGAAACTTTTTACTTATCTGACTCAAATTAAAGAAATAAGATCAAGAAAGCAATATGCCTATTTAAACCGAATAAGCGAACAAAAAACTTTCAAGTTAATCTTTATTTAGGTCTTATATGACTTTCATTGATTTTAGATTGATTGGTTGTGCTTATTTCACCTCAAGATAATGACTTGAAGCCCCTTTCTGCGGATATCCTTGACTGCTTTTAAATATCATCCAAAGATGCATTTTCATCAGTAGACCTTGAAAGTATTAGTATTAGACTCTTTTAGTTTCTCAATTGTAATACTTCACTGCATTTCTGTAGAGTTTTTGATTCTGCCTTCTCCCTTGAAATTACCTGAGCAAAACATTGCTCAATTGCTGCTATTTTTAAATGTGTTCTATAAATTATGGTTTGGGTGCCTGAAGTCACAATGACAGAGTTTCATTTTATTTTTTAAGGTACCATGTTAGATATAAGTTAGCAAAGTATTTCTACATCATTTGGAAAAAAATTTTTTTTTACAAGTGATTGTATAAAATATATTAAAAAGATGTTAATTAGGATGATTTACGATTCCTACCTCAGTTAACCACTAACTGCATTGTAGCGAAGCTAATAGTACAAATATAACTATAAAATAATAGAAAATAAAATTTTGCAATTAAGGTCAAATATGTAAATACTATCTCCTATTTTTTAATTTCAATACCTTATTTTCCAGATTTGATTTGATGTGAAATTTATTTTCTGGACACCGCAGACCATTCCACTTCTTTTTGTTTTCTTTTTCATTTGCTATTGTAAAGTATTGATGCAGATACAGGTCATTGATTGGAAATAGGCTAATATTTGTTCAATCTGTAACTTGCCCTCTGTAACTCCACATTTACAATTAGAGGAGCACAATTAAATTCTTGAGTACGTAAATACTTGTTTTGCTTCAGAAGTCTATTGAAAATGAAAATCCTAATACAACTGAGTTCATTTAATGATTATTTTTTTATATATACAGTCCTTCTCAGTCCTACTCTTTTTTTTTTCATTTTAAGGAACTACAGTCTTTCTGAAATCATCCCATTTAAGAACAACGATTGGTTAAAGAGAAAAGATTAATGCTATGCAGCTATGAAATCTGACTGGTTTGGGTGTGACAAGTGTGTTAGGAGCAACTTACTGAGCTTAAACACTGCTGGTCTTTTTTTTTTTTCCAGACCTTAAGCTGCTGCCAGTAATATTACACCTTAAAAACATGATGGTGATATTGGTCAGGTCGTTTGATTGTAAGCAAGAGAATACAGTGGAGTATTTCCCACTCTTGAAAAGTGAAAACAGCTCTTTGTTCTCAGTGTTTTTCTTACAAATAGTCTGTATAAAGCGAGCTTTCATTGCTTGATCATTTTTTTATTAAGTCTGGATATTTTTTATGGTCCAAAGGTGTGAATTATTTTGGCTTAACACAGTCTGTTGTTTTAGGGCTCGTGTGGCGACTCGATTAGAGTAGTCATTTTGGTCTACACCTCATTCTACAGGCCATAAAGAATACAACCTCGGAAAATGTGCATGTGTAAGCTTTGCGTGGAATAACAGTGACACAAGAATAGAAGCTGCGCACTGAGAATGAAAACTGATTGAAAGACATGAAAAGAGGAAAGGATCAAACAACTTTGAGTGTAATACGAGATGATTTTTCATTATTCCCACGGCTGAACACTTAGCATACGGAACTCCTTTCACAGTCTGACTTTCTTATATGCACACACAGCCATTAACACACACATAAACACACACGCAGGTCGACAATCTTGCTGACCACCCAGCCAGTGCCCCCTGGGCCCCACCTCTCACCCTGCTCAGAGGCAGTATAGCTGAGAAAAACTACACCATTCGCTTCCTTTCCCTCCCTACCTAGTTCCTCTCGCTTGCCCTCCCTCCCTCTCTCAGTGCTCCTATTCATGTTGCAACAACTCGTAAAGGAAGGAGACTTTGACCTCCTCAGTAAAAAGTTCCCGATTGCATACGTTCATCTACAGTGTGTAGGAGTAATACGGCCAAGCTCACACAACTTTAATGGCTGTCATTTGGATCGCAGTCCCATAGCAAATATGCAAGCTACTAAAAGGATTTTCTTAAGTAAACTGCAGACCTGTATTGTAAACCTTCACACTCCCTGTGGACTTAATACGAATTTCATGACAGAGCCTTTTGAAGCGAAACAGAAAAGATAAACAAAAAAAGCACAACCACATGTAGAGTAAGGTTGAAAAAACAAGAGTACTATAAAGAAAACCACAATTTTTACAAACCAAAATCATCATATGGTAATCATTATGGCAAAATTAACATCTGGAAGGTAATACCACAGCAGAGCTGCTGTGACACAATTTTATGATATACTTATGTACATGTGGTGTTCATAATTGGTTACATTAGGTTTCGGAATAACAATATTAAACTTGAAAGCATTCATTCATGTAATTATTATAAGTTAACCTGAAAGATACCCCCGTATAACCATTTCAACCTTTTAAATCTGCATATGCCACATTTAACTTGTGCAACTTTGTCATCATGTTAAAAGAATCCAATGAATACTGCAATTTGCTTAATTTCAAACATAGTGGAGATTGCATTGTCCTGTACAACTAAGGTTTTATTTGAAATTTGAATATTTTCAATATGAGGAACTGGTTGAGACCATTTGGATTTTCATATTTAACTTTCTTGTGCTGTGCTTAATCAGTATGATTTTCTTCTCATGGAATAGTGAAACAAGTGTAGCCAAGTGTGTCACACTGAAATAAACAGCCTCCTCATCCTAACGAAACTATAAACAGTTAATTAGATCCTCGTTTTCCGTGCATGCCTACACATAAATGCCTTTTGATCACCTCATCTTAAACCTTGGCCTGTGTAGTATTTCATTTATATGTTTGAGGTTTCATTGGCCAATTAATTTTCCTCCACTCTTCATTCATTCATTAATTCATTCATTTATCTTCTTATCCGCTTTGTCCTTTTCAGGGTCGAGGGTTGCTGGAGCCAACCCAAGCTGCTTATGGGCGAGGGCGTGCAGGGTTCACCCCGGACAGGTCACCATTCTGTCACAGGACAAACACATAGGAACAGACAACACTCACACTCACATTCACACCTAGGGGGGCAATTTAGGGCCACCAATTAACCTGACATGCATGTTTTTGGATCGTGGGAGGAGGCCAGAGCACCCAGAGTGAACCCACACACACACACAGGGAGAACATGCAAACTCCATACAGAAAGGCCCCAGGCCCTGGCTGATATTTGAACCCAGAGCTTCTTGCTGTGAGGCAAGAGCACTGATCCATACTTTCCTTCACTATGTTACTCTTAAAGTTGTGCCAGTGACAATTTTCTGTTCAATGAATATTCAAAACCAATATATTTAAAGTTCATTCAGTATGATGTTTTATTGTCAATAATAAAAAAAAATATGCTAAACTTCAGGACACTTACAGATTATTTTGCATTTAGAAATGGTACTGTTTTGCAGCAATTCCCCAAGAATATCTGCATAATCAGAGTCTTAATCCACCTAGCATCTATCTGTTGGTCTGAGATTTTAAAGCAATACTTCAGCATATCCGCACATTCACTACGCTGTGAAATATTAATGCAAAATTACCAGATTGAGTTGTTTATGCGAAGATTGCTAAGACGGAACTACTTATTAAACATGACGTCTGGGCGTATGGACTTCAAAAGAAAAAGTAGTTCCCAGTATTTGCTTCAGTGTCGTAACGCTACAATATTATTTGTTGGTGTTCCACAGCGTAGTGAATGTGCGGATTATAACGTGTCCACCAAAGTGTTTTGGGGTTGTTGGATTGTGTATTTCATGAGTTTGAACAAGGGGGAACAAAAATACCATTCACTTCCATTGTGTCCGTCCTGAAAACCTTCCCCGACTTGCCTCTGAATAAACAACAGCTTGCCCTCACAAAAAAAGTAAGTATGCTGTTCGAAATGACTAAGGAATTGCACTAAATGGGCCAATTTGCCAAAATGTTGAAAAATCGCTTTAAGTAGATCTAAATGTCAACAAGGCATAGGCTTGATCTTACATTGCCTCCTACTGACACACCAAAAAAACAAAACTTGTTACCTCTTTACAGTTGTTACAGTTATTGCTTGTGCCATTCTCATTTTTCACTTCTATTCAGATGTTTGTTTGTTTGTTTGTTTGTTTGTTTGTTTGCCCTGATGTCACAACTACATGCATCCAGACCCACTCTGGATGCATGTGTAGCAGGGTTGGGAGGGTTAACTTTAAAATTGTGATCCGGAACAATTATAAGTTACTTGTCAAAAAACGAGAATCAGCAACTTACTCTAATAATTACTTCAATTAAAAAGTAACGTACCAGATTACTTTTAGATTACTTCACCATAAAACATAAAAATAAAGACAATTACAATGTGTCATCCTCACAGTGTATTGACAACTCTATACAGTAACACTAAATGCTCTGAGTGTTATGAACTGCTGAATGCTGTTGTGTGTATGACACCCTCTAAACCTACTGAGAATTTGACTTTCTTCCTTTCTGACTCAGGATCAGAACCATCAGTTCAGGCTGTGTTCCTCTAGTAGCTCTACAGTCCAGCAGCAGCACCAGGAGCCGCATTGACAGTGTTAACACTTTTATATTATACTATACTCAGTCTGCTGTGTAGCTGTACTGCTGTGGTGAGGAGCAGGGTTTGTGTTCAGGTATGCCATGCGCAGTATTTTTTCAAGAGTTCAGAGAGTGACAGAAGGTATCATGCAGTCTCCTATAAATCCTCCATACAGGCTGAAGATATTATTGCCTCCATCAGATTCTTCTGAGTTCAGCCTGGTGAGGCTGTGGTTCTCAGCAGCAGGTTACTGACAGGTTAGCAGGCTAATAACACTTTAGCTTCACTGTGAGTTCAGGTGTGTATCATACCTGTAGATGTGTCTTCAGGTTTGATGATGAGTCCCTGGATGTTGAGAGCATTTTCACAGCTGGGAGGCAGGATTTACATTCTACAGAGAAGTTCTGAGCCTCAAAAAGTCTATGTTTCCAGCCAATGAATGAGTTTCACTCCCTGGGAGCAGCCATGACTCCAGCAGCAGGTGGTAAAATTCATGGCAACGTGGGTTGTTTCATTCATGGTTAAACATATCAGTAGAGCGGGAGGCTGGTCCGAGACAGCGGTCGATGCGGCGTCTATCATTTATATATCTACGGTGTCTATTGTTTATAGGTCTATGGTGTGGCGGTTGGTGCCGTATAGTGCTGTAAAGTGTCACAATGTCTGTATACGGCGCGGATGTCTGGTATATTCCGTCTGCTTTTCAAAAGAAATCCCGCTCAGTAATCCGTGTATTTATCAGATGTACCTGTAATGAGATTACATATTTTGTATCCTGATTACATAACGCCGTTACATGTAATCCGTTACTCCCCAACCCTGATGTGTAGTCATCAACAGGCCCAAAGCAGGTAAATGAACTAAAGAGTGGTGCAGAAACAGACATTTTGCTGTTTTGTGGTCAACTGTGAGTGCTGTTCTAATGAAGCATTTTTGTATCCAGACAATGAGCTGCTACAGCAAATGTGTGTGGAATTCAAAAGCCCTTCAATCGAAACTGCTTTTCTTACAGTCTAACAGGTAGGCTGGCAATAGACTGGTGCAAATCTTGTTTATTTCTGACACAATGCTGAATGACTTTTTGGTATAAAAGTTTCTCAGAGATCAATTCTATATCTTAACCCCAGTTTCTTTAAGTATAGGAATGACACAGTGTTAGTGCTGATGCCTCAGACAAAATTCAGCCTTGTGTCTGCAGTGCTTTTATCAATTTGTCCAAATTTGTTGCACAATCCAAAAACCTGTTTCTGAGATAAATTAGTGTGTCTGAGCTGTTCAAATGTGTGAATGCACATGCTTGGGAGGTTGTCTATCTCTTGGAGTAAAAGATCTACGAGTAACAGCTGGACAGACCACCAGGTAGCCTGAACACTTCTTACTACAGTTACATTATGTACATACAGGTTTGGAAAAAAAAAAGAAAGTGCACAAACAGAGTAAGGCAGACAAGACAGGCCAAGTAATCATTCCGTAAAGGCAGTCAGAGACATATGTTGGAGCAGTAGCAAGGGTAACTAAACAGAGGTCAGGGGTCGGCTGGGATTTGGATTTCCTGTTTCTCGACCCCAGTGGAGCTTAAACACGTCTCTTCCACCTTCAAAAAACCACCATCGTCTGAGCTAGATCTGTTGTGCGTCCCACCACAAACATACCTGTGTCCTCGCTTTCTCTTAGTTGTTTCACTTAGAGATTCTACTTCATGCTAAGATCCTTTAAAGAGGGAATGTCCAGACTGAGGTTGATTATGATAATACTTATTTTCTGCTGTGCTTGAATTTCCATTGTGTTTACAAAGCTGTTTTTCCACGCTTGATGAACATTAAACATGTGTAAAAAATATGTGACATTTTACACGGCTCGTAAAATAAGTTTGCTTTGTGCAGACAGTCGCGAATACAGGTATCTCACGTATGTTCAAACATATGTGTGCTTTCCACACATGCCATTGTTTGCATCATGCATGTCTGGATACACACATGTGTTCATGCATGTGTTTATGGGCCACTGCTGCCCTCTTTATAAACACATCAGTTGGGCTGACAGTCCACAGCAGGAGGCAGAGAGCGCCTTGAGACGTCCCGGGACAGAGGCCTCATAAAAAATCACTTCTAATTTATTTCCCTCCAAATTGGAAAGTGCACGCTCACACCTGACTAAATCATCACGCGTCAACTGGAGACGGCCCCCCACTGCATGCTGACGAAATTTGATCCCAGTTTTGCTGTGCAGGCCCAAGCCAGGCCTGGCAAAAAAAAACACAGTGTCACACCGCATACATACACAGTCCATAATGGCTTTTGCAGATGTTTTGCTCCCGATAGCCCCTCTCAAGCCATATCCCTACTGCTCCCTACCTCTCACTAGCACACTTGATCTGGCCCACACCAACCATCAGGGCTTATCAAATTTTACATTTCATTCCTTTTGTGGTTGCATGGCCTTCAAGTGCCCTGCTGTTCCCCCCCACCCAGTCATTCACTTCATAATATCCCACACCTAAAGTTTTTTAATTATCTGACGTGCACTTCTTCACCTTTTCCTCTGAACTTCATGCCCATTTAGAGTTATATACCTCCCCATCATGTTCCCCAACATGGAACCCCCATGTTCTAATGTGAAAGACATATGTTATTACAGAACATTAGACCGGGCAACCATAAACTTGACAAACACTATACAAACAGCGGGGGTGCCCAGTAGGACTAGTAGAGGTCAACAAAAGGCATGTGTGTGTTTGTCTGCGAGACATAAAAAGTGTTTCAACATAAAGCGAGTATCTACTGTTGCTACTCACACAGCGGTGAATCATGGCAGGTCTACAGAGTAAAGTAACTCCAGCCCTTGATTCCATAAAATACGAGATATGCAGTAACATTCTTCACCCTCATTGCAGTTAACCGACACACACATTGTACCTTTTCTTTAATCCAGCAACAAGAATATACTCATAAAACTAGAAGCAGCACTTTTCTTTTTCACATAAATGAATGTAGAAAAAACATTTGCCTTAATAAATAAATAAATAAATAAATAAATAAATAAATAAATAAATAAATAAATAAATAAATAAGTCATTCAAAAAGGATGCAAAATTAACATTGGAAGACCCAAACATTGCAACCATACACCCCTAAAGATTCCTTGAACTGTTTGGACGAAAGACATTTAGGAAGACCAAAAAAACAGTAAATTGTTTAATCATTTTTAAAAATTAAAAGAAATTATTACCAGTGAGTGGTGGTGCCTGCAGGGATGTGACTGTCTGTGTTATGAGATACAGTTCCTTGCTTTTCTATTCTAATGTGGTGGTATTGATTTTCATGATTTAGCAGCAAAAAAAGCAATAAATTAAACAAAAGTATCTTAAACTACATTTCAGCTTTTGTGTAATCAATTTAAAATATGGAAATGTTTCAGTGTTTGATTAAGATGCTATATTGTCTTTTTCATTTCAAAATTAATCTGGGTTTTTGTAAATTATGGAAAAAAAATTCAGACGGACATAGCACCTCAGATTTTATTTTAAAAAAAACAGTTTCTCATTCACATGATTCCCTCAAGCCAAAGAAATAAAATAATTGTTTTCTCACACAAAACATCATTTCGAGCCTTTGAAAATATATTTAGAGACTCCGAACTAATGGTAGTGAAAAACACATCAACAGATAGCCTCCCTGTTAAACTTACAGGTGTTGGTAAAGTGGAAAATCTTTTTGGAAAACCCAATTTTCTCTGTGGTTGTGAGGTCAGTCTCAATCATATTACAAATGAAAACATAGGATGATGTGTCACCGAGCACCTGATAGCTGTACCTTTTCATATAAGCTGTCCTGTGGGTCAAGTTAAATGCTAAGCTAAGCTCTCATTTCAGACACGTGGGTATAGCAAAAATTGCAACGAAAATTACATGAGAAAATTACAAGGAAAATGACATGAGTTACTGATTTGTGCATAACAGTATATTCATCCAGCACTCATTAGAAAACACTTCCATAGCCTACTCATTATGCGTACCTTTAATTTTGTTTGTTTACTTCTGTTTTCTGTTTGTGCAGTGATTAGTGTTCTTGCCTCACAACAAGAATGTCTCGGGCCACAGGCTTTTCTGTGTGGAGTTTGCATGTTCTCCCTGCATGTGTATGTGAGGTTAAGGGGTGGCCCTAAATTGCCCTTCTGTGTGAATATGAATGTGTGTGTAGTTGTTCACCTCTATGTGTTGGCCATGCCATAGGCTGACAACCTGTCCTGCTAACAAACACAAGAAGCTGGGATCGACTCCAGCACCCCGTGACCCTGAAAAGGATAAGCAGTTCAGAAAATGAATGGATGAATGAGAAATCAAGCACCTCACTGACCAGGCATGGGTCACCTCCGCCCTATTAACAAGTGCCTGTGTGGCCCCGTCCTCCTCCATTACCCTCAGCTCAGCTTCCCACCTGTTTACTATTGAAAGCACTGTATATATTGTTTGGTTTGTTTTAATGTGTCCGTTTTATATTACTATTGTATTTTATGTGGCTTTCTATTTTGTTCTTTGCTTATTTATGTTTTGGCGCCGTCCAGGTCTCAAGTGTGAAATTTCACATTACATGTAAGGTGTGCCATTAAATATTTTTGACATTTTCCAAAAATAACAGCAAGGCAGGGTTTTAAACAGTGAAGTGAGATTGCTGGACAGAAATATTGTTCTGTCTGCTTGAACCACTGAGCATTTTCTTGTTTTCAGGTCAAATCAGGTTATAGTGTTTCTTAAATGACCTTCCTGGCAAACTTTCATTGACAGTGACAGCAAATTGATGTCAAAGTATTGGACTGTCAACCTGTACGTAACTGGGTTGAGCACAATGCAAAAATGCACAAAACACACAGATAGTTACTATGGAAATTCCCAATATACCACTCCATCTTTAAATGGAACCAGTTAATTGCACAAAATGCAGTGCTGTGCAGTGTAATGTAGTGCGAGCAATGAGGTTGTTCTGAAAGGCTCTGGCCTCTGCTTTTCCACCCTAAATACAACTCTTTCACAATAGGCTGTGACCATCGAGTCACAAGCCAAACAAAATAACAAACCCCAGCATGCCATGTAAAAACAAAAAGTAGATTGAGAGGCTGAGTGAGTGACGTAGAAAGAAAAACATTAAACGTGTCATATGCAGCAGCTCATGCAGAGCGAGTGCTTGCCTGTGTATCCTCAAAGACAAATAGGCCTACCAAGGAAGAACCAACAGACCTCCACACAACATAAACTCGCCATAAAAAAGAGGAAGTGCAAAGAGAGGCTGGCAAATGAACAGTTTGATAACATATTCTCTGTTTGGAAAAGAGTTTTCTCTGTGCAAACCACCAGGCCTATTTGACGGTTGGTTAGACTTCTCTGTAGCCCAGCGTTTTGCTGCAGGCATAAGCCGAGGCAGTCAGATGTTGCGGTCAATGGAAAGCAGTTTACAAACTCACCCATGGGACTTGAAGTCAGGACCAAAGGGCACCAAGGTGCCGGGAAGGCAGAAGAGGAATATACTTTCGTTTCTTTACAACTTCCTCATGTTGTTATTGGACATTGAATTTTTTTTAAACAGTAGCGTGAACCACAATATTTTTCCCGATTGTGTCGCAGACAGCTGTAGGTCCTGACATTTTGACACTTGAAGCCAAAAAAAAGTTTTGTACTTTGTTGTTTGATCTCATCGTTGCTGTTTGTCCTTCCAATCAAACAGCTTGCAAACTAATATAATAACTTTTACAAATTATTGTGATAAATTACAAGAACTTGCAGGGTTGGCCAACTCTTTAAAGAGTTTAAATGAAGCCAACTAGTCCTACATGAACCTATCACTGAAGTCATCTTTCTCACGATATGGCACAGCTGAAATATTTCCTCATCACTCACAGAAATATTTGGCTTCTTGACCTGCAGGATGTTCGAATGTTGAGGCTCAGTGGGACTGACAATACGAGAAGCCCTTAGACTATTTGACGTCCTTTTTGGCCCATGAATAATTTTTCTGTCTCGAAACTCTGTCTCTCTGTGTCTGTCTCACTCCTAACACTCCTCTCTTCTCTTGCTGTCAGAGATGAGTAACTCTATCTATGCTGGGTATGTGACCAGATGTTCAACTCTGCATAACCCACAGCTACATAATCCAGGCAGATCATAGCCTGAGTCCCACCTCAGCCCTCACTGACAACACTGATGCTATCACCGTAACTTTACCATTACATGGAAATTGGGTTCTTCAAGTTGTCAGAAACTCCTGGCGCATCACTGAATTTAGCTAAAGACTAAAATATAAACGAGGTGAAAACTGTCAGTGTGAATAGCATGTTAGTTTGTGTTTTCACATCAACCGGCGGATGCAGGAGACAGCTGTGTGCTCGTAGATATAATGGAAGGGAGCAGTGGAGTACCCTCAGACACTCATACAGTCCGAGGCAGAGGATGTAAATGTCATTCAGAAATTCCATATTGGTCTGTACATTCATACATTTAAGCTTATTATTCACATCATTTGTCAAAATACTCAAGGAAGACCCAAGTCATTTGATTTTTTTGTATTTCATCATGCCATCAATAACAATGCTAAAACATCATTATAGGGATGTCAACCACGGTAGGTGGTGTGAAAAGAGCTGTTCTGAAGGAGTCTGATGCTTCAACTGCCACGAGATTGTTAAATGGTGATTTCCACATTATAAAAGAAAACCCTCATGAGACATTTTCTAGAATATTGAGCAGACCTCCACACTGCTTTTGAAGACTCCTGCTTTTCTGTTTTGTTTTGTTTTTCTGACAGAGGGCATGTGTGCTTTGTCTTTGCTGCAAAGTTTTTTTCAAATCAGAGATGTGAACTTGTTGCCTCATATGTAATTTTCAGACTAGTAATTTAAAGACTACGGCAGATATCCATACTGAATCAAAAGACTTTCATTATAATTATCGGGAGAACGCTCTGGCGGTGCATATACAATTTAAATATGTATTTCTGTTTTGCACATATGAAAACCTACAAATCCCTCATCTCGCTTCACCCCAAGGTGAGGTAAATTTCCAGAATAGCGACTGAACAACCCACAAAACCAATTCCCTGTCCACTCATATTCTCTTGTGTGCACAGAGGCCACTGCCCCAGCCAGGGCAGCCGAACCTCTGAACTCCATTACATAATGACAGAGGAAGTCATTCATCAGTGCAGCGAAGTGGGATGGAACCCAACTATGTCCTCTTTTTTCTTTCTCTCTATCTGAGGAAGCTGTAGCTTCCAGTGTTCTGGGGTGACAGCACAAGGAGTCTGAATTGTTTGTGTAAGCCTAAATCAGTTTGTGAAAGACGAGGGAGGCCATTCAGTGGGCTCCAAAGTGCATATGTGTGTCTCTATCTAATGATTTATTGCGACAAATGATCATCCATGGACAAACAACAAGCAAGCCACCCGCCTGCCCGCATAAACTAACAAACAAACAAATAGAGGAGAGAGATAAACAGGCTGCCAGGCAGAGTGATGGCTCAGTTTAAGGTAATCAATCACAGTTCGACAGGCAGAGATCAGTGGGAGTTCAGTTAGTTGTGATCAACGACTCAGAGTACATCACCAAGTCTGTCGATATTCCTGCAAGTATCAGCACTTTCATGCATGCCTGCACACCAACCCGCATTCATGGGAGTGTGAACACATGTTTTTGGCATGAGTTTATAGTGCTGTTGCCAGTCTGCCTGTCATGATTGTGTGTTCCACAGAGAGCAAGTGTGTGGGATGTAACCCAAGCTGGAGCGGCACAACACAGCAGCCTGTTCAAAGGCCTGTTTGTATTATTACAGCTTGTCCAGCTGCTCAGGACAGACAAACAAGACTTAGAGCTCTGAGCTACAAAACACAGACCTCCCACCCCATTGTAGAAACCCCTGTGGTCCAGCCCAGCCCAACATTGTGGATTAGAAATGGACAAACAGACGCCCACAAATAGACAAACTGCCACCCATGAGGGGAAGTTTTGTCCAAAAGGAATGAGGAACACATGCAAATTCAACTTATCAAAATCGGGAGACGGCTCAGTTGTTCTTTGTTGCTTTTAGTTTTGTCTTCTTTTTAATTGACCATCAGGGACATTTCTGCTGAAATTCAACAAAGCTCAGCTTCTTGTTCCACAATGAGGCTCCTTATTCACGACTCCTCATTATTTTTGCTGTTGAATAGCTTTTTCCATAATGTAGTTTTGTTTTAAGGTGATCATTTTTATTTCCTGAGAGCAGATTAACATTTGTACACTAAGAGCCCATCAAACCTCACAGCTTTATTATTTCTCTATGACTCATATGGAAAGTCCTTATATATTTATACAGTGTGAAGTGTAATGCTACCTCCTGTCAAAATACTGGATCTCCAGTCCACATTTGCTTCTCAAATCTTGCATACTACTTTGAGCAATCACCCTAAAAACAAAATATTGCTTTATATACACTGCGATTGACTTAAAAAGTCAAGGGAAAATTAATGCCTGTGTATTTAGTGCAGGCTTTTTGCTGGCAATATTTTTTTCTCGGTCTGTGCACAGTGTGCACTCTGTTGCCCTCCAAGCGGCTCTCTTCTCTGGAGATCTCCCCAAATGGATCTGATTGAGGTGATTAAGATCAAAGTAAGATAACACCGTCGTGCCCTCACACCTCTTGCTCTTTCACCTTCTCTACGCTTCCATTCTTGTGCCCATCGTATGCCTCACATCCTCCTCTGAAACCTCTTTGTCTCTTGTCTTCCATCCCCTCCGTGGCTCCATTCCTCGTCCATCCCACTCTCCTCCGCGCTCCTCGTGCTCCCGATCGTTTTCTGACTCAGAGTCCCTGTGTGCCTGTATGTAACATCAGTAAAGCTGTCAGGCAGCCAGGCCAAGGTAAACAGCCCAGTGCTGGGTTCAGGGGTGATGGGGGCTGAGATGTTTTTCCTCAGGAACCCAGGGACCCCTGAAGGCTTCTGGCTGGGTCCAGGGAGGGGCTCGGGGTGGGGGGGAAGATGATCGGTTGCCCCCCAAAAGAATACACAAAGATTAGTCTCTCATTTTTCTCTCTTGATCCCTGCATTCTCATCTTTTTTCCCCCATCTCTCTCTTTCAGTGGATATTCCTCTCTGTGTTGTTGTACGTGGTGTATTCACCTCAACACAATTCCCTTCGCACATAAACAATAATTTATCTGCACTGTCACACATTTCTACGTTCACAGTTTTGTGACTGAATTATTTCTGTGTTGGTACTAAAGGAATATAATGAAATATAATATACTTATGTGTGTAACATACATTTTTCCCTGTATTTGTAAGATCACAATAATTTTTTTTAATTTCTCCAAAAATACAAAAATAGCATTTTTAAAGGCAGGTGTAGAGTCAGGGTTTTGGCTCCATGTGCTTCGAAAGGTATTCAGCAAATGCCGTACATAATTTTACTTGAACGGAAAAAGTGTAAGAGGAGAAGGAGCGAGTGAAATAGTTTCTCAATGGGAGGAAAGAAGAGGAACAAGAAGAGAAATACATGGAGAAGGCATTGAATTAAAGGGTGAAAAAGAGAAGGATGCATGGAGATAGATGTGAGGTGATATTCCTCACCCTGCCGTGACCTGTCTCAGCCCCAGTGAGCTTCCCCCTCTGAGGGAGGCAGACAGCACAGAGTAGGAGAGCAAGATGGGGAACATCCAGAGGTTGCAAATCAGAAGCAGCACTAAAAGTATCACATCTGGGACCCGGGGAGACACTAAGCTTGGAATGAGAAGAGATAGAAAATCCTCGAAGATATTGAAAACTGAGAGGAGAAACAAAAAATGTGCTTAAAAAGAAGAGGAAAAAGGTGTTTAAGGCAAATGAGGAAGTAAGAGAAGAAATGCAACAAGCAGAGAGAAAGATTGCTGAATGAAGAGGGATACTGGCGAAGCCAAGAAAAGCATGTTGAATTGAATTAGGGGAGGGAGAGCCAGCAAGCAAACCAAAAGGAGAGGAAAGCAAGGGAGCAAGGGGAAGAGGAGGACCATTACCCTTTGTACATCAGCCATTACATCCCTTGGTGGCCATTGGGGGGTCGAGAGAATATATCACCCAGTGGATGGAAAGATAAGCATTTTCAGTCAGTAAATTATTTTTATTTGTAAATATGGTTCATTTAAGAACATTTGAAGATAATGAAGTATATCTATTGAATCTACACCTTTTTTTTCCAAAATGTAGCAAAAATATTTTATCACCAATGTCTTTTTTTTTTTTTAAACAGTAGCGTTTGGATGCAATTACTTAGTTGATTTGAAAGACCAAAATTTCAGTCTCCAGCAGTCTAATTCCAAATGGCATTAAGAGCACTTATAATCATTCACATAGAATGTTCACAATGTCCTGTAGATGAAAACTGAAAGTTAATACTAACATGAATCCCTGAATGCTTTAATTTTTGTGATTTGGCCACCATAACAATCTGGTTTCTGTGTGGTGTAGTTCACGCTGACGTCTCTCCCTGCAGCACTGGGCTCTCTTCCCCTTCACCTTCCGCTTCTCATCTATTCTTCCTGTTGCTGTTTCCCAGCAGCCCTCTGTCTTCCTGTTGCTGCTCCTCATCAATCCCAGGCTGCCACAATGGCCTGTGACAGCACACTGACGGGCCTGCCAGCCGGACGGCTTGACCCAACCTGCCAGCCTACTGCACAGAAGAGGACAAGCAGACGTGAGCACGTACCACTCCCTTCCCTCCTCCCCAAGCCTTGTTGGCGCCTGGCTGTGTCCTGTCTCCCTCAAGCCATACTTCTTCCTCTGAAACAAGGCCACTATACCTCCTCGTATAGCTGTTAAATCCAACACAGTTTATTATGCTGTGCATTTGATTATACGTAACTTTCATGATGTTGTATCGTTTCAATTTGCTGTTATAAGCTGAGTGGCAAATGCTTACTGAGACTGTTTTCCCCCTTTTTTTTTGTGGTGTTGAGTAATGTCTAATGCAGTCTCCACCTCGAACAATTTTGTTTCACAATTGATGCCAAGTGATTTTCTTGAGTTTCTCTTTTTTTATTTTTTTTTAAGTGATGCTTCTCATTTTCAAGCCAAACCACAAACCATCCATAAAGTTGTTATTCTAAATACTATTTGGATCTTGAATCCAAGTTTATGGCTGGTAACTGATGATTACTTTTTCCATTTGAAAACAACGCACTGAAAATTTGAAAGCATTACAATAATGAACTGGTCCAGAATCAAATGTATACTGCAATGGAAATGTATACTGCTTTTATAAAATCATCAGAGTTTACTGACCTTGCATTTTATCACCAACACAAATGATTCAACATGACTAGTAGCGGAAAGAGAGAGAGATGAAATGCAATAAATAGTATGTCCATCCATTAGTATATCTATTTTGTGCAAGTTATGATCAATGGAGCCTGAGCATTTATATGGTTTAGCCTGAAGAAAAACTGTCAGGCCAATACAGCAAGACACAGACTCACAAAAAAACAAGAACAAAAAAAAAAAAACAACATACATACAAGCATAATTTTTCACACTCACCCAACATACAAGTAATGGTGCATCATCGGGTAACATGTTTGGATTGCTGATTGAAGCCAGAGAACAAATGAACATAGGGTGAACATGCAAACACTACACAGTCAGTCCTCTCATTGTAAGGCAAACGTGTTGACTCCAGCACTTGGCCAATAATAAAGAACGAAATGAAAAATTATTTCATGGAAGTACTGCTTAAAACTCATTGCTTAGTCATAAAAACATGATTTATTCCAGTGAAGCCCTAGTTAGTCTTGAGAAACCATCTTCATGTTAGTCTGTGTCCATTTGGTTGGACACCTCAAATGCTGGAGTGGGAATGAAGAGTAGCACCTCCATTTTTTGTTATACACGTCCTTAAAATTTTGCAGAATTTTAATGGAGAACTAAATTTGAGAAATATTGAACAGTGGAACTAGGCATACCTTGGCTGTTACTTGTTTAAATTCAGAAAGTTGTCACAAATGTAAGCATGTGTAGGTGGCACTCTCTGAAACATAGCTTTCCCAATCTGTCTAACTCTGCCGTTGCTCCCTGTCTCACATGCACTCTCACATATCCACTCTTGATCTACTTAGATCTGCAACATCTAACTGCCACTTAACCTCACTTTCTCTACTTACCCATCTGCTTGCCCCTTCAGCTTCCAATCCATCATCCAGCCGCGCCTCTAGCCCTGTGAAATGACTCTACTAGTCATGAACAACATTAACCTTCCCCCATTCAAATGCATGCACACACACACACACACACATACACTCACAAACACACACGCATGCACACAGCATGTGATCAGATGCCCCTTTACCTCTACTTAGAGTGCAATCTCAAGCTACTTCACCCCTACATCAGCCTCTCATGGTGGAGGCTGTTGTTTCTCTTCTCTACTTTCCCTTCTTTATGTGTGATGTTTCTGCTCTGTAAGGAGCCTCAGAGTGGCCTTATCATCTTTGCCTTTTCATTTGGCTTGCCTTTGAACCTGGATTTTCTGTTAACTTGTCCACAAACACACACAGACACGCACTTTCACGCACAGATACACTCACAGATGTAAAAATACATTCTATTTATGTTGCATCAGCACTAATTGAATTTTGTCATTCAAGTCCTGGCGCATAGAAAACACAGAAAAAAGCATACATTTTTTACAATTAAGCATAATATGTGTCCTTTATTCTATTTAAATGACCCATATCATTAATGCAAAGGAATAAAACAAATCATAATGGCATGTTTTGCACTCTTGAATGCTTTTCAGAGTCAGCTTGATATATACATGTTTTTCAACATATGTTTAAATTCTGAAGAGGAGATTTATTACAGGAACATAATGGAAAATATATTTCTCTGAAAATAAATGGTTACATTCAACCACTAAACAATGAGTAAATTGAGCATCCAGTCAAATAACAAAAACTGAAAAACCGTTTCACAGGCTTTGAGACTTATTCAATATACTACAGGGGAAAATATGTTTGTTCAATACTGTCTTTTGTTATTGACTGCTTTCATGTTCAGACCAGCTACATGAAATATCACTGGAAATTAAACACCATGACCTTCATGGTTGGCTTTCTTTCCAGTCAAACACAATGGATGTCCTTAAAGCTGAACCATTATTTAAAAGAGGAAAATGAAAGGAATATCAGAAGGCAATGTCTCAAAAAGAAGGCTTTCTTTTCTCTGTTCGTCTTAATCCATATCACTCAGTCTCTTGATGCTTTCTGTGCTTTCTGTCTCGCCATTCAAGTGGCTGCTCAGAGGCTGTGTTGCTCCTGACTGTAACTGATGTTGTGGCTTCTGCTCTTATGTCCTGAACATTCATATATTGTGTGCAGTTCTAAAGGTAACAGTTCTGTCAGACATGCACAGAAGAAGGCATTCTCTGTTTTTTTTTTCAGTTTCTCTCCACAAACAAGAATAACAACGACATAAAAAAAATCATGAACTGTATAGTTCAAGTTGTTTTGATTTTATATCGTTTCTTTTCATTTTGGATCTAACTGCAAAACCACAGTCAAACTGGTGTAAATTGAAACAATAGCTCTGCAAACATTTGAGGAACTTCACAGCAGAGAGTGAGACGTCCACATGCAGGCATCTCAACATTATGGAGTCGGATTTATTTGAGGACAGGGCAGTGCTGCTATTTCAAACATAATTGACCTGTTGCACATGTTTTTGTGATAATATTCACAGAACTATTTTTCCAACATATTGAATTTACCTCTAATGTTCTTTTCAGGTGCATTGTGGAATCAGAGCCATGCGCGCGCCTCTTAGAATTTATAATTACTTCAACAACAAAAAAGACTTTTGCAGTAGCTTGCTTTAATGATTTGTGATGTGTAATGATTTTTTTTTTTAAGGAAAAAATGTCTGTTTTACAGGCATTAAATGATAGAGTTGTCTGAGTGGCTGACACTGTCACCTGACAGACGGTCCTGTGTCCACATGCGGTTTCCTCTGTATACACAAGCGCTGTGCCGCGGGTGTGCGCACAGTGCGCATGTTCACGGTCTGCAGAGCTCCCTGCACAGCGATCCTGCCTCGTGTGAGCATCAGATCGACGTTGGTGGCTTGAGCGCGAGCTGCGCAGAGGAGGAGTGAGTTTGGAGTTGAGGGACTCGACTCGGGGAAGGGGGGACCGGCCGGGAGGGTGATGTGGTGGTGTGGAAGGGGGTCACTGAGGAGGAGGAGGAGGAGGAGGAGGAGGAGGAGGAGGAGGAGAGATGGTAAAGATAGAAATGGACAGCTTGGACACAATGTCTGATGGCAGTTCCAGCTGAGAAAACAAAAAATACCCAAGGAACACTAAAACCTGAGTGGGGGAAATATGTCGGTCTGGCGTGAGGTCAGGTTCCCCACCATATCTAATTCAATTTTACAAACTGTAAGAAAACACGCTGCTGCTCTCCCAACACTGCTGCAAATATATCAGCTTTTACACTTCGTAACCAAATTATTTTCCTTTTTCAACCAGGCAAGGCGGTGGATGAGATAATGATTTTTTTATTGTTGGGGTTTTGTCCTTTTATTTTTTTCAATAAGTGAAATAAGTATATATATATATATATATATATATATATATATATATATATATATATATATATATATATACACACATATAAACAAGCTATTCACACTAGATTCAGTTCGCCTTTCAAATGCGAATGTGTGGCATCTAAAGGATTCATTTTGTTATTTTGTCTCTCTAATCCTAAACCTGCTGTTTGGACGATGGGCCGATTTCTTGCACTGTATTGTACTGAATGCAGTCCTTTATGAAAAGGCCACAAGAGGCCACATGCCGTACAGAGCTGCGTGCACTCGTGCTGGTGGTCTGCAGGCCTGGTAAAGACATTAGTCCAGCATTCTGGGAGAACGGGGAGTCCCATAGACAGCGCTCACTTCTCTAAATAAACATTAGTCTTAAAAAGTTTGGCCCCGCGACCTCAGCGTGATCACATTTCACTCTGGATAGTAAACTTCAATTTTATCGTGAGGTACCCCCCCCCCCCCCCCCCCCCCCCACACACACACACACACACACACACACACACACACACACTTTTTGAAAACACACTTTCACGCTGAAAAAGATTAGATGTCAGCTTAAACAAAGTTTCATTTTCACCCTTCTTTAGGGACACAGGAGGCTGCTGTGTCCTTGGTAAAAAAAAAAAAAGAAAAAAATCACACTATACCTGATTTTTGTTTAACTTTACCAATTTACGTCCACTTTTGAAGTATAATCATTATGCTCTTTAAAACCATTAGGCATAAATCAATGAGGATATCAAATGAAACACTTAAATCGTCTCAGTGAGTGCATGTGTGCAATATTTGAGCGGTTTTAATGGTTAAGTCAATTAAGTTCAGTATTCTCAATAAAAAAAAAAAATACCCCATGACCTTATTGTTTATACAAGTATGTTTCTCTTGTTATTACACTTCCTTATAATGAATTTTAAAAACGAACTTGATTTCCAGTGAATTGAAAAGGAAGGTGGGGATATTCACCTTAATTAATCCAATAACGTCACAAAGCCTAAATAACAAATCAAGTCACCAGCAAATATAAATGAGAGGATTTTTGCGTTTTTTGTTTTATCCTTGAGAGGAAAATGGCTGCACCTGACGCTGATTCATACACCTTTAAGTCCCAAAAACAAATCAATCCTCATAAAGTTTAGTAAGGAGCAGAAGAGCCGCTGTTAATCTCAGTATGAATGTGTGAGTCTAACATGCTGGCATCAAAGGTCAAATGGAAGACGCCAGTAAAAGCGCCCACATGACACTGCTGACAGTGTGAGAGAGCCACCGGCAGCAGCTGCGCTTCTCTATCAAAGCAGGAAAGAAAAGTGCTGCAAGTTCTTTTTTTTTTTAACCCATGAGACAAAATGACAGAAGGGGCTTGAGTGTGACCAACTCCAGCAGCTCCCAGCGAGACCTTATAAGCACGATTTCTGTTTAAAATCATTCAAACAATAATTAAAGCCTTAATCTATCTCATGTTTTGGGCGATTTCAATAGATTTCCTTAATGATAAAAATTAGGCAGTTTAAAATGACATTGAATCCAACACAAGTATGGCAAGTTACATTGGTGGGACCAGATCAGTCTGACGACCTGAACAGTAAGATTTTTTTTTTTTTTTTTTTTTTTTTTTTTTGAGGTTATAAACCAATCGGTGGAAATGAAAGGGAATATAGCCTATTTTTCTTATGAGGAGTGATTTTTTTCTGTATGATGTGTGACTGAAGGGATGTTTATTATTCGTGATCTCATTGATGTGCGCAACATCATATGTGATATTATAATGAGGTGCTTTGTAGCATTCTGTGCATATTGTTTCGTTTGTGCGTTCGTGTGTAATTTAGTGTCAGATCAGATGATTTGCAACTTGTGTGAACAATCACAAGGAGGCGTGGATGCGAATGCACGTTTCCATTCACATGCAAAGCAGATCCAGCTGTAACGTACAATTATAGCAGGTTCAAAACTGAAGCAAAAACAAAATTGACTTTTTAGCATATATGTCTCTGAGGTAAGGTTTCGTCTTGTGCACTAGCGAAACCGTAGAGCGCCCCAAGACGCATTTTAACGAAATTGATCATAGACAAACTGACATATTCAGAACAACATTTTTAATCCACTAAAACAACACCATGGGCTTACAGTTAACACATTATGAGCGCAGCTTCACCTGCTCCACTATTTTGCTGTTACATCTGCAGCCAAAAACACCCCGAGAAGTGCGTGCACGTGTGCGAGTCCGTGCACCCGAGACCCTTCATCCTTCGTCTTTATTTCCTGCAGCAGGTGCCAGTTTAATGTGCCAAAGATGGAGGGGGAAAGTTCTTCTAAAGTTAATATTGTGCTTCCAGAGATGATGGGGAGTTCACTGTCCTCGCTTTATTTACCCATTCTAAATTAATTAAGCGGAGGATTCCTCTGTCTGTTGCGAAAACACGGAGGCTGCAGGGAGACCGGGAGCAGCGAGGGGAGGCTGTGATTTATAGCGGCGGTGTGGATATTGGGCCGCGGCTCGCCTCTCCTCCGGGCTGGGGAGCCCCGGACCGGGCCAACATTCCTTTGCGGGGGCGAGCAGGAAGGGTCGTCTGCCGCTTCCACGGGAGCGCATGCACACCTGGGGAGGCTGCTGCGGTATTAGGACGGCGAGAAACGTGGTGGTTGAAAAATTGCCGACTGATAGGGATTGATTTTTTTTTCGTGACAGCTTACCGACGATGTGTGTGTGTGTGTGTGTGTGTGTGTGTGTGTGTGTGTGTGTGTGTGTGTGTGTGTGTGTGTGTGTGTGTGTGTGTGTGTGTGTGTGTGTGTGTGTGTGTGTCCACAGGAGTAAAATGAGAATGGTTTGTTTTCATCATTACCACGCTCCAGAGTTTAATCCAACTGTGCAGTAGCTGTTTTAATAATTGTTTTACAGTCAGACCTTGGCTCCAGCCACGGAGGTCTCTGGGGCTTTGTAGTTGAGCTCCTTTATCCCCGAGGTAAAGACTAAGAAGCTGTATTTTAATGCTGTAATGAATGTCATGAAACCACGCTTCGAGGTTAAGAACAAACGAAAAGAAAATTAAACTATGACAGTATTTTAAATATTCTATCAGCTAATAGACTATTCAGCGATTTCTGAAAGTTATATGCTTATGTTATATTTAATTCGATATGGGCCGAGTTATTTAATTTTACAAATATGTTCAGAGAGACATATATTGTATTATATTATATTATATTATATTATATTATATTATATTATATTATATTATATTATATTATATTATATTATATTAAATTAATACTGCTGCGTTGGTTTGACTGATCAAACAGTTTGAACTGAGCATCATGACCTTGAAGACGTGGTCGTTTGACATCTTTATTCCCTCCCACACACACTCGATTTCCTCGTGCTGTCAGCACCCCATCTGTCCTCGTGTCCTTCAAGGTGCAGCGGTGAAAGATGCATCGATCAGAGACGCACCCTTATTGGCAAGTCAGTGAAAGATTTAAGCAAAAGGATTTGAATTAATCTTCTGTTGTGGTGATGTGTTTACAGCAAAACACAGCTAAACATCACAAACAACATCAGTAGTAGTAGGAATAATAATAATAATAATAATAATAATAATAATAATAATAATAATAATAATAATAATAATAATAACAACAATAATAATAATAATAATAATAATAATAATAATAATAATAATAATAATAATCTTATTGTTGACACGCTCTTCTATTTTTTTCTTTGGAAAGCAAAGACTGTTCATTAAAACTCCCAAGGGTTAAATTTATCTATTTTTATTAATAATTTATTTTGACATGTGAAGACTAAATAAATTCAAGAGGACCATTATGGGGGTTTACGGCTGCTTGCCCAAACAGGGCATATGGAAGTGGTTAAGAGGAGATGTGGATTGTCTTGAAATTTATAAATCTTTTTTATGGTAACTGTTGAGTCATTTGGCTGTCACTTCACATATCGCTCAGTTTTTTCTGCGTTTCATAAAACGTCACGAAAGATGACAAACGCTGTTGTGGTGTGTGTAAAAAGGGCGTACGCAGAAGGCGTGGGTGGTCTTTAAGTGGAACTAAAACTTTGACTAAAACCTTTACAAAATGATAATCGGTCTTTAAACGCTATATAGTGATGGTATCCTATTTTGTGTTTGTATTTTTTAAGCGTGTTCTTTGGATAAACCCGGATATCCGATCTAATGTGTGCGCAGCTTGTATTGCTTTGAGGAAGAGCCCAGGTCTATTCTGGTTACAGGCCTGTAATCTTGCAGCAGAGATGGTCGGTGTTTGGTGCGCATTTAAGCTGAAAATCCATACAAATGAGTTTGGTCTCAAATCTTCCGTTTTCAAAGCCTGTTGCCTCAATCTGAACCTCCCTGGGGCGGATGTGCTGCATGAGTATGCGTTATGCCATGTGTCTGGTGATTTTTATTGGCTCCGTTTTTGTTCCTGTCGTTATTTAAATGTTTTTTTAATCACCTCAGCTAACGCTTGATGTGGATTTTAATGGTCTGATGCGGTACATAATGACTCCCTGACAGGGTGGCTGTGCAGAGCAAACTTCAATAGTTTGCAAATGTTTTTTCCGCCTCATTTACTTTGTAAATTATATATAGAGGATATCAATTAAGGTGTTGGATTTAGAACGAGATGTACTGATCAAATTAAATCACCAAAGGCTTACTCGAATTTTATCGGCTGTCCAATTTCCATTAACAAAGAAGGGGGGAAAATAAAAGAAATAAAGGCTGGATCTGGATAAAGAAAGTAGTCATGTGTTGGTTTTCGTTTCAAAGATTTTCAGTGAGCTGTGCAGAGAGGAAAACAGAGGAGTCAGCCCTCCCACCCTTCATCCTTAATAATCATCTGTCAAAACACCCACAAACCAATTTAACCATTTGCACACAGATCTGGTACATAAAGGAAGCTTTACACCCCCTTCTGTCTGGAAACATGTGCTCCAACAACTCTAAAAAAGACCAATAGCCTGTTTTCTGTAGCCGGACGAGTCCCACTGCTTCTTTTATATGCACCCCGAGACAACACAGATGACATGAAAGCAGAGCAAACCGAGGGCCTTTTGAGAAGATTGCTTTTCAGGGGCTAAATGTGTGTGGCTGGTCTCACAGGGGACCGCTTGCTGCGCGCACATTCACTCCCCTGGGCCAGGGGTCCATACTGACAACATCAACAAACGGCCAAAAAGCCGCATTATGGTGGATTAGGAACCCGATGAAAAATGCTGCTACAAATTAGCAACGAAAGCCCAAAAGACCGTGGGTATATCCTTGTTCACTTTCAATTACAGACCGCCGAGGCCCGCTAACGTCCCCCATTCATTTAGGGCCTTTGTAACTTGTCAGAAAACGGTCTTTTACGAGCGAGCAAGAGCCACACAAGAGGAATGCTTGCTCACTGTTGCGTGATATTCATGAATGTTATTGGCTATATACATCTGGTTGTGTTTGAAACATTTAAAACATTTTTGTGCGTTCCTAACACCTCAAAATAACCCAAATTTACAACGTGCTAAAAGCAATTTCATTGCCAAGGTCCACACATGAATTAGGGTATTTACTTTAAGGGGATCTGCGACTGGAGCAAACAAGGTTAATATGACAACATGGATAAAACTTAAAGTGCAAAAAGATGACGAACAAAATGCTGAGATTTTCTGTGCAACATTTAAAGCGAAATTCGGCTACATTTTTCTGGATGACCTTTTCAAAGTCCATCAAAATTAGAAACAAGCAACACTCGACGTGATTTAATTAATTTTAACTCCTGTACTGTTCAGCTTATTTATCGGTCTCTATTTTCCAGTTTAAAAGAAAACATAAAACATATATAAATTTTAATTCCACAAACATTTATTATTCTTGTTTTTACAACAGAAAATGACCTATGAACATTTAAGTGTTTATCTATTGGCAACACATGACATACTATAGGTTTCACATATTAAACTGTGAATACGACGAACAATTAAAAGGTTGAGAGAGGTATTGCGCTCTTTAATACCAAAAATCACACATAACTTACGTGCCCACCGACAACATAAAATGATATTGTCACAACTTCACCATGTGGATGAGATTCAGGGATATATATATATATATATATATATATATATATATATATATATATATATATATATATATATATATATATATATACCCCGTTTCTCAGTGTGCTTTCTAAGTAAAAAACCTGAGTATGCCTTTTATGTCAGCCTATGTCAACAATAACAGTGCCACTTTTTCAAGACGCTCAAAAATAAAAACAATATGAATCATAATAAAATTCTCAATTTATACCTATTTAAAACATCGGAAATAATCCCCATAGCAATTGGTGACAGCTTTAATTTATGTTAAAATAGCAGAATTCTTTTTTTCATCCTCCACTGACACATGAAGGCCTCATGTCAGATTTCAAGCTATCATTGTTTAAAAAGATTATTCTCTTGTGTGTCTCTCATTTTTACACATATTTACAACCCATAAATAAACACATCTCTCCACTCGAATTGTCAGAAAATCAGGAGAGCATCAAAACACTCTTCAACAAGAAATACCTTCACCCTACCTTCACATAGATGCCACAAGTGGCGTTTTATATATGATTTACAGATGACACTCCTGCAAATTTTTTAAAATTTGTTTTTCCCTTTTTTCTGTTTTTTTCTTCTCTTGTTTTCTCTATTTGTTTTTGTTGTTTTCTTTCTTTTTAGAAAGGACAAGTATTTATATTCTGAGTTTTGCTGGGAAAGGTCTGATTTTGTGGTCCTGCTTGCAATATGCTCTCCTGTGATAAGTTCAAATGACTGGAAGCTGAGGCCAGTGCAGGGGTCAACATGGCCAGGATCTGAGCCTGGCTGCTAGGCTGGGCGCTGTATGAAGAAGATGTGGAATTGGCTGCACCTATGATGTTGTCGATGGAGAACGAAGGCCGACTCTGGGTACTGGAGTCCGTCTTGATTGGCTGCAGAGAGGGGCTTAATTGAGGGTAAAAAGGCTTTCTTAAATCGGCCCCTAAAAGTGAGGGCAGGTGATGCGGTGCAGGGAATATGGAGGCTGATGAGGGCAAGGTGCAGGGGGCATTGGGGAAGGTGAATGAACCACCTGTGTGGTGAGGGTGATAAGGGCTATGAGTTGCATGGAAGTTCTGCAGCTGCAGTCCATAGTTGTATCCATACGGGCCGTATCCAAACCCTGGAAGAAAGCCCCCAGACTCCCTGAGGATTTCGTTACTTTGGTGTCTCTTGAAGCGCTTCCTCCTGCGCAAGAAGCTCCCATTGTCAAACATGTCAGCGGAATCCGGGTCGAGGGTCCAGTAGTTGCCCTTTCCGGGGTTGCCGGGTTCCCGTGGTATTTTGACGAAGCAGTCGTTCAGAGAGAGATTGTGGCGTATCGAGTTCTGCCACGCCGGGAATTTTTCTCGGTAGTATGGAAATCTATTACTGATAAACTCACAGATCTCACTGAGAGTTAAGCGTTTCTTGGGGCTCTGCAGGATGGCCATGGTGATGAGGGCGATGTAAGAGTACGGTGGTTTCACAAGTGCACTCTTCCTTGGTTTGTCCCCAATCATGGTCCCATTCTCCGCTCCGGACCCCAGCTGGTCTGAGGGACATTCGGAGCTGCTGAGTCCGGGAGACGAGCCTCTTTCAGCTGCGCTCTGGGTGTAATTATCGTCCGAGTCATTCTCCAGGTTGAACTCGTGGTGGATGTACTTTCCGTCTTTCCCAACGGATATGTCGCCACCAACAACATCAATGTCCACGTCTTCGGACAATGCAGAGCTGTCGGACATATCCGTACCTAAAGTCATCTTGTGAGACTTCGCCTGTCTTCTTCCTCTCTCCCAGACTCCCTCCCTCTCTCTAGTCCAGCGAGGCTACTGAGCGAGAGCGCAAGCACACTCTCCCGACAATATCACACCCTTTCAGTGCAGCTTTATCTCCCACTCAATGCACGCATCGCAATAATCAATGAAAGAGATGGACAACTCTTTGACCTGTGAGTCTGGCGAGTCCTTGGCATCCAGCGCTGGTCAAGCACGGCCGCGTGAGGTTCCGCCGCAAAACTTCTGATTTACAGGCGCACAAAGACAGTTAATGATCAGCGAGCTTGCCCCGATGTGAACTTGCGGTTTCTTCAAATGCGTTCTGTGCCGCCTGGAACTTCACTGTGCCGTTGATCATCGAAAACACTACTTTTGGATATCCAAATGTCGTTCCAAAATAGCTTTTACGCACGGGATTGGGTAGGTATCCAGCCCGACTGTCACACTATCTTCCTTCGCTCTCAAAAGGTATTTATAGGACCTCTCCGGTCACGTGGTCTTTGAGTCACTGTTACCAGGAACAGGGCTAAGTTATCCCATAGTGGGTGATATTTGTTTTTGAACAAAAAACAAACAAAAAAAATCTTAAGAACATGGATTTAATGAAAATGCTATGAAACCATGAGTAATTTTTCGTTATAGTATTTTTTTCACATCATATACTTAATTTTAACTTTGTTTAACTTTGTATAGAAAGTTTAAAAAAACGTGAAAATGCACATTAAAACAAAATAACGCTCTTTCAGAATATACTCGTCACGCTCTCAAACAAAGGTGCTCAGTTTGTGGTCAGGAAACTTTTAATCAATCCAGATGTTCCTTGCTTTTGTAAGGTGTGCAAGGTGCATATCTCTGAAGATGATTGATCATAATGAAACAGCCTTGAAATACAAGCATGAAAAGGAAAACATGCATCTATATGGATAAATCGTTGCTGGTCATTCATAAATAAATGCGTTTATGATACACAGGCTCAAAGTCCCATTATTGAAATACTTGAATGATATGAGGCGTTCAAGGTGTGTATTACTGTTAGAAGTAGTAGTTGTAATAATAATAATAATAATAATAATAATAATAATAATAATAATAATAATGATAATAATAATAACAATAATAATAACAATTATTATTATTATTATTATTATTATTATTATTATTATTATTATTTTGGTTCTATTTGATACTTAAATATTGTTTCGATTTCAAATCTTTAATCACATTCTCTTTTTCTATGAGAACCTCAGCGAGTGTCGAACTAAACTTTTTTGCTTCCAGTCTGACTGTATTGAGCGGAGCCTCGTGGATAATTTATTCTCCGACCATTTGTTCTTCATAACTTCTCGTGGGGTTTGTTTTCTTTGTGAACAAATCACAACATTGTGCGTCTGCATTTTCTGCATAATTCACACGAGCGCACTGGGGTAAAGGTGGCTGCAACCTGCTTCAATCCGTCTTCGTCAGAAGTGAAACGCCAGTAGATGAATATATGTCTGTCATGTGTGCGGGCTTATTTAGAGCGGGCGGGCATCCCAGTTCAATAAGCTGCGCAAACACCGAGTTGTTTTAATGAGTTCACTTCAGCAACCCATTAATCATTCAGGTCAATTTAACATGGAGACATTCAGACTATGAGAGTTTTTGTTGTCATTTTATCTAAGAAGCAGTAGGCTAATTCCCAATTGTTTGAGTTTTGATTTCTCCCGGTTTTTGCTTGTTGAGGATTTTGTTAATTTCATTTTTCAAAACTAATAATAATAATTATAATAAAAAAGTCAAGTTCAACTCTAACATGCAATACCTCCCGACTGATTGTACCCTGCTCTCTGACCTGCCATGAGCCTTTAAAAAAAATGTGAAACAGACAGACACTTGTGTGACAGCTGGTCCAGACAGTCGACCAAGTACTTTCGCCATGCAGGACTCCGACCACATTTTTTATTTAGCTCAAAGATTTTGTTGCAATGCGTCCTTCACGAATGCTTTAAAATAATGCACAACTTCGTTGAGGTAAACGACTTAGTTGCGCCATCTGAGAGGCCAGTGGTGGTGAATATACCAAACGCAATTATTTCCCCCCTATTATATTATTATCTAAAATATAGTTATTTTCTTAAAACAAGCAAGCAAACAAACAAACAAAAAACAAACAAATGAATAATCGGCAGTCTAATTCTGTTTTTATTTACAAGGTTATTAAAATGCTTCGAAGCTGCGGCCACACATTAATAAAAAGTAACGAGATCACCTGTTTCGGAAACATTTGAATTTATAATAAATTGATCATAAAACATGTGAGATTCCTCCACTGTCAGTAATTAATAACAGAAATGTAAATGGCCGAGGGTTGCCGTGGCGGCAGTTTATGGTGTTAAAGCGCCCCCTATTGTTACCGCGGGAGAATAAAACTGAAGGGTTTAATTTATACTCAACATTTACAAGTCTTTCACAGTCATACCAACACTGACACACACTAAAGGCTACCAAGTGTCTACAGAGCACTTTTTCGCTTAGCCGCAAACTAGGAACCCGACTTGAAATGGAGGGATCTGTGCACCAGCTGTATGACGGTGTCAGTTTTCACTGTTAATTTACCGCAGAACCAAACGTGTGGATTCCAACATTTCCTATAGCTACAACTTGATTTGCAAGCAGTTATCAATTTTTAACCAAGTGTGTATTACAATTTCTCTGGATGTTTTTTTTTTTTTTTCAGACTGTACAAGTTACATTAGACTTTTCATAAAGATAAAGTATGATGGCACTTTAATGTCATTAAAGCTTGTCTTGTTACATTGTTTATGTCACTGTGACATAAAAATTAAAAATGAAGGAAAGTCCACCTCACCATATCTACACACTGGCTCGCGCACACGCACAATTATATATATGAGAATAAGCCCATTTATTGCAACACATAACTAAATAAAGCCATTGACACAAAGATAACAACATAACCTTGTGTTCACTACTGCCTTGCTGCTGCCATCTAGTGGCAGGGACTGAGCGAGACAACTCCAGCAAAGGAGGGCTTCTTATTAGCCACAATACCAGATTCATTCATACTGGGCAAGCTATGCTTCTCTGGATTAATTTAGCCGTGGGCAGATTGTGTATCACGACGACCAGCTGCATCATTAAATGCTTTAAACCAAAAAGCCTAATTAGCTGTTCTCTATGAACTGCAGGAGCTGCCGAGACTTGTTATATTGTTGTTTTGACCTTCTCATTTGATCACAGGCCGATATCATTAAACAATACTAGACATTGCATATTTATTTTTAATTTAATTTAACAAGGGTTTCTACTGATGCATGGTTTTCGTTTTGTATCCCTTTGTTAGTTCAACAACAGTTTTTTTTAATTAACTTGTTTGTTTTCTGACTAAGAACTTTCATAATAACATTTTAATGATGATCATAATTTTCTTGTGAAGTGGTGATAGGTAATTAGGTAGTTGATGTAATTTTAAAAATTAACTTACCAAAATCTTTTTTTTTTTTTTTTAACCAGAATGCATTCTAAAAAAAACCAATTGAAACAAAGAATTTTAGTCCCACGTTTTGGACATATAAACTTTAAAACGATACAGTTATTCCCTATATTTCAAAACTTTGGTTTGCCAGTGAAGTTATTACATAAAGTCTTAAAATGTTATTAAAGATAAGCCGCGCTCTGATATTCAGGTCTAATGTAGGTTGTTGAAGACCTGTTTATTGAAATTGTCTCGAAAACAAATTGCTCTGTATAAACATATCAGAAAAAATATTTACCTTATACTTAAAGAAATATATAAAATTTATAATATATATGAATTAATATTTATACAATCTACTGCATGTTTCACTTTTGGAAAAGAAAATGAACTGTTGTTATTGTGACGGAACACCCGCACAAAAGTGGTGGATCTGCATCTATGCAAGTAAAGTAAAAATAAAAGTATTATTTTTAAAACTTTTCCACCTGGCAGTCTTCAGTTTTGGGAAAAGATATTTTTTTTTTTTACAACAGACAGCTCCATTTAATATGGTTTGAAAAATACAATGAAGAGAAGGTGAAACTAGAATACAATGTGAAATTGAGGCCGTCTCAAGCACAAGCTACAAGTAAACTATCCATCATAAAACTGAATCCATCTTAAATCATTCTCTTATGATTTTGAAATAGGAAGTTCAGTCATCACTGTAAGAGGTTGAAATAGATAATAAAACAGTTTGGAGGATGTAAGGAGTTTTAAGTATAGATATAAGTCTATTTGTGTTCACATTTAGGGAGTAAAAATAACAAGCCTTCCAAAATTGGCTATTCATTTGAAATAAAGTAACTCCGTTACTTAAACCCCCTGCAGACTAAACGTTGCTATTGTCTGAAATAAATTTCATAAAGAAATTGTGAGCGGGTGGTTTTAGTCGTCTTCAATATTAATCAGTGGATAAAATTTCAGATTGGGAAGCACAAGCTCACTTGACGCACTTACCGCTTTCATAAAAAAGTGGTGAATGGAGAAGCGTGTCTATTGTGTTGAAACGTTACATCAGTATATAACCATGACCCATCATGATATAATATAAAGCCGACTATGACTGATTTCATTACACTGTAGAAATAATTTTATTTCAAGGGACAGTTGTATGTACATTAATAAACTTTTTACATCCACACAAACAGAAGCTGAATGGTATAAAAACATGTAAACGCATTCTAAAAACACAAATACAAGCCAAACAAACCACGGTGGAACAGTAAAAAACACATTTAGTAACTCCATGCATCGAACTTATCAAAATGGCTTTGTAACTGATAAGTAGGAATGTTTTATAAAGAGGCTCGGTCATATTGTAACACGTCTTTTTTAACTTGACAACAAATAAATTGTCAAAATTACTGCATGAAATGAACTTGACAGGTGTAACATTCTGACTATTCACATCTCCAGCAATGGTTATTTTCATTGGTGGCACGTTGCTGTAATTTACTCTTGACAGGTCTTTCCTATATATAATTACTTTGGGTGTAGGGTTTTTCTTGTTGCTGTTGTTTATGTCAGCTATAAGAGCTCACATGTAGCGCTCCAGCCCTGAAGCAAAGTTGGCCTGCCTCATGTAGGTGTTGTTGTAGGAGTTCATGGGGCTGGAGAGGCCCAGCAGCTGCTCCGTGTGCTCCGCACAGGAGCTGGGGCGCAGAGCGGGCAGTGACAGCCGATTGCCCGAACAGTACACCTGAGAGCTCCCCGGGGAGAACCCGGACTGGCTCATGGTGGTCAGGTTTGGAGGGGAGCCCGGAGAAGAGTAGGGGTACCCTGCAGTCAGGTTGGATGACAGGCTGCCAGCGTTTCTGCCCAGCATGTTCGCCGAAGGGTTGACAGTCTGGGTCTGGAAGCACGTCGACGGGTCTGTGACCGCCACCGAGCAGCTGGAGCTCATGGAGCCCAGGTCTCCTCCGCCCAGCCCCAGACCTTGCGAGTTGAGATCTCCACCCGGTCCGCCCTGGACCACCGTCTGCTGACTAATGATGTTGTCAATGCTAAACATGCGCGGCTGTCCCTGGCCCACTCCGGTGGAGGTCTGGTAATGATGCAACATGGCCGGATGAGGGGATGCGGTGGTCAGCTGTGAGCCATAGCCGGACCCGATCCCTGCGTACAGCGTGTTGGGGTACGATGGCCTTCCCATTGGTGTTGGGGTGAAGGCGCTGGAACTCTGCATGTACCCAGGATATGTGCTCACATCTGTGCGCTTGAATCTTTTCCTCCTCCTCAGGAAGCTTCCGTTGTCAAACATGTCCTCAGCTGCGGGGTCTAATGTCCAGTAGTTTCCTTTACCCGGCCTCCCGGGCTCTCTGGGTATCTTCACAAAGCAGTCGTTGAGGGTCAGGTTGTGGCGGATCGAGTTTTGCCATTTCTTGGAGTTCTCCCTGTAGAAAGGAAAGCGCTCCATGATGAACTTATAAATCCCCCCCAGGGTGAGCTTCCTCTCCGGGGAGTTGGCTATGGCCATGGCGATGAGAGCGATGTAGCTGTAGGGGGGCTTCCCCCTCTGGACTGGCCTCTTCCTGCGGCGACTGCCCGTGGGCAGGTGGTCCTCCGTCTGCACCAGCGCGGCTCCATCCTCCGTGCTGGGACTGCTCCCCCGCGGCTCAGACTTGATCAAAACACCGTCCTTCGACCGCGCCTGCAGCATCAGAGGCGGCGGAGGCAGAGGAGAGTCCAGGCTCATATTTGGAGACATGACCACAGGACTTGCCTCGGCGGGCGAGTGCTCTGCGGTCATGTTGCACATGCCAGAGAAGTAAGAATAACTTGCTAGATTCATAAAAGAAACAATATCTCTCTCGTCTTTTAGCGGTAATGAATTACAGGGGGATTGAGACCCGTCGAAAATAACTAAAAGCGTATTTCACCACTTACTTTTATCTGAGTAAAAAAAAAAAGAAGAAGAAGAAGAAGAAGAAGAAGAAGAAGCATGCGCTGCTTTTTGGGGCGGTGCGTGTCAGTCCAGGTGAGAGAAATGCTTTGACAGTTTTATAAGACAGGCTGGGAATGACGACACAGGGTCTCCTGTGACGATGGAGCCACCCACTCTCTCCACATCCACCTCTGGCCGCGCACAAAAGGCTGTATTCACCACTGGATCAGGATGATAAGAGTTACACTGTCTTTATAGCGTTACAGTGTTGGATTAACTTCCATCACCTAATCTGAGAGATCATTGTATATGACCTAGACAACTGAAAACATGGTCAAACATTCGCATTGACTCAATACATTGTGAGGTCTAATGGTGGAAACACAGGAGATTTTCTGGAAATCCCTTCTCTGTCTCTGTATCTCTGCTGTTCTCTCATCACTTTCACTGAAAGCTGTGTGTATATCCAAGGCAGAAACAACACTCACAGAGCTCCTCCATATACTCCAAACCCAACAGCCAATCCGCCAATTGAAAAATAATAACAAGCCACTGAAAACAAGCAATTGAGTTATCAAAGCTTTTGGGGATGAAAAGTCAATATCCTTCATTTCATTTTTATTTTTGGAGAGTGATAATCAAACAGTTCCCTTACTGGAGAGGAGAGGTGTTATCTTATGGATTCTGAAGTAAAAACACAGTTGTGCACACAGTTGGTATGCTGACAACACCCTTTAAACACCAGGCTGTGCAGTGCTTTAAATGGAATATTTAGGGAAAACAAAAGAACTGGATGTAATTACAAAGGACAAAATACACAGTGACCTACTGCCATCTTAACAGTGACAGAGACACAGTGCAGTGTAGCAGGTCATCTACATATTGATTTCTGACCATTTGCAAAACTGATTAATAAAAGAAGAATTTTTAAAAGAACATCAGCTGAATAGACCCCATAAGAGTCAATGTGGTTTCATTAATGTAGAAATAATTAGCTATTAGAGCGATTGATATTGAACCACCACATTTATTGAGAAAGATCTGGGATATTTCAAATCAGTTTGTATCACCCTCTGCAAAAAAAAAAAAGACTCTTCTGAATAAACAGACAAAAAAGTGCATATCTGCACACATGAAATGGGTAATGAAAAATATATTGCATATTTAAAACCCAAACAAAGCACCAGTAGACATATTGGGATATTTTTAAAGAATACATTTCATTTGTGTTCTTTTGCTTACTAACAGTACAGTAACAGTATTTGCGAGAAATTAATACAGAGATAATGAAAGTAGATTTAGATGACACTCCAAAGACTTTTGCTTGAGGATTTTTTCATCTTCAGCAAAAGATAATGTAAATATCCCAACCCAGGGTCTTAATCATCACCATCCATTGTTAGATGCCTGTTTCTCCTGTCTCCACCACTCCACCACACATAGTCACAAGCCCCCCTCCCAAACCGATGACTGGACCCCTTCCCACCCAGCCACAGCTCAGACAATACTAAGCCCAGCTAGCTACTCACAGCCAGTGGCTAACAGCTTCAGACAGGCGTGGGAGCGTTGATGTATCCAAGCAGGATCTGCCCCCAGAGCTGCCAGGTCAGGCAGGACAAACAGGGGCTCAGGCCAGGAAACGAGGCCCTCTGCCTCGGGGCCTACGGCCTCTTGTTAATCCCGTTCCACTCCATCCCATTACCACTCAGAGAATGCACCTTTGCTGTACCAATGCCTTAGTTTTCTTATATGGACAGTCTGGGTATGTATTTAGTAGTCACTTGCCAAACTAGACTGTACGCTACATAACTGTGCAGAAGAATTGACATTTTTCAGTGTGCCTCATATCATTTTCACATGGCTCTACATCTTTTATAAAATTATGCAAATAGTAATAATAATAACTGAGTGTAACAGACATATCCTAATATTATAACAATTTTCTTGTTCATTCACATCTACATTTTATTTCTGAATCAAGGTAAGTCTTTACCTAAAATGTCAACAGGTGACATGCTTTCCTGTTGCCTGTGGCTGAGTGTATTCTTTAATATCTCCAATGAAGCTTACTGTGCCATTTAGCATGACTGCAGCCTGGAATAAATCTATTAATCTAAATAAATGCATCTACATGAATCAATGTTTGCCTTTTCTGATGTCATCTCCAAGTGAGAACTTTATCTAATTTGTCATGAATTCTGAATATACACAGGCATTAACAAGACTCCAATTAACAAGACAATTGAATGCAATGCAGTGGTGACACAACATAACACTGCATCCTCACAACCAACAGGAGCTATTTGGGACAGAGGTGCAAACAGTTGTTTTCATTTACAGTAACTCTTGTCATCAAGAAGTAAACTGCTCTATAAAAACTGTGATAAAATGTCATGCAATATGATATTTATTTGCTTGCCTCACTGAAGGTTGCTTTATTTCCAAGTAAAGTGTACAACATTCATTGTAATCAGCACTCAGCAGGACGTTTTTCAGGGTTCTCTGAGGTGGAAAGTGTTTGTTCCTCTGTGATTTTTTTCCTGCATGTTTGTGCTTCAGTGTTTTCAGAATTTTTGGGAGTTCTGTTTCTAATGACTACACAGTGGCCTAAAATAAAAATGACGGGGTGCAAAAGGTACCTCAGTATATATTCACCAATGCTGCTCATTCACACCTACAGTCTTCTCGAGTGGCAGTTCCCAGCTCCTTTCCCATTTTTTATGAAATTTTGAGAAGTATAGCGGATGAGAGAGACAGAGAAGTTGCTGAGTAAACACTTGGAATCCATTCATTCGCAAAGTGGCTCCAGGGAATGGTGCAGAGGGGGGCATGAGAAAAAAAAGGGGGGAATGAAAGAGTGAGAGAGAAACACACAAGAGAGCGCAACCTTTTTCTTGCCCAAGCTCATCAAGTACGGGCCAGGGCTCCTGAAAACGCAGGGATTATCAGGGTACTCGGGCTGTACTGCCCCGGCAGCCTCTGCTCGCTCCTGCACTGCACGGTACACTGCGCTGCTAAAGCACTGCATATGGTTCTCACACACACACACACACACACACACACACACACACACACACACACACACACAAAACCAGTCATGCTTGCTGATATGGTGCTCATTTCATTTGTGAAACATTCACATGGATGTATAACATAGACAAGTAAAAACACAGTGTTTTGAACAAGCTCACATGAATACTGGTATTCAGTAAATTAATATGCTTATAAGGTATCTTCTTGCTTTGTAATTACTTGAGTTCAGTGTTACATTTACGGTTGATATTTAAAAAAAAACAAAAAACTTCTTGGTCACACAAAACAGATGATTTTGTCTGACTAGCATGAACCTCTGACCTATGACATGAGATAAACTCCTGTGTGAACTTTCATCATCCTCCTGCCCTGCAGACACCCAAGGAAATCTTTCAGCCTCCAGCAGTGCAGCAATGGATGATACAAAATTCAGCGAACACCATGCTGAGGTCAAATCCTGTTAAGATAAGTACAGCGATTAAAGAATTGACATGTGGCATGTGCACGAGGTGGAAAACAAAGGCCCTGACAGTCTGATATCATTTAGAGTATCCTTTAAGCACAGGTTCTCCTATTCATTAATTAGAAGCTAATGTGAATTAACAGCATTTATAAGCATGTATTTACTTTTCTGACAATTTCTTGTCAACATATTTAATTTGCTAGAAAGTCAGTTGCTGCCTTCTTCAAGGAGTTAATTTTACAATTCAATATTTGTTTCTGCAACAAAACTCACTTATGTTCGTAATCAAAGTAAAATGAGAAAATACCTTTTTTTAAATTTAGACAGGGAAATATCTATTACCTGCACTTTAGTAGAATATATTACACCTGTTTTTTCTGCGTTACAACACTGTCAAGCTAAAATGCTTCATTTTGTTCAGGGTCATGGACAACAACAGCTGATTCCAGTTCACGATGGACGATGCCAGGATGCACCCTGAACAGGTTGCCAATCCATCACAAACACACGAACATTCTAACACACGCTGAGCGGACAATTTATGGCCATCAGTTAACTTGACGTGCATGTTTTTGACAACGAGAGGAAACCGGAGTACCTGGAGGAAACCCATGCACACGTAATGAGCAAAAGCAAACTCTACACAGAAAGGCCAGGCCTGTAATTGAATGCAGGGCTTCTCACAGTGAGGTGAGAATGCTAACTAATGTTCCATCCTGCGGTTCTGCAACCTTTCACAATTTAAAACAGCAACTATCTTCATGCAGTCGTACTCTTCTGGTTTGAAGATGACAATGGACCACTTGAGCAGCAAAGCCATCCTTTAGTGGTTCATATCAGAGAAGCCTTTGTCGCTCTGATGCTGCTTTCTACAGCAAAAACTACTGATGTAAGAGCAGGGGAAATCATGCACACATGTTTAACCAAGCTCAGGTGAATACGTTACCTAAACCTAAAAAAGAAGAAGACGAAGAAAAAAAAAAGGCATGTAAACTTTATAAACTTTGTTAATAGTCTTTAATGAAGACATGTAGGCTACACACAAAATAAAGTCTCTAGCAAGTGACATTATAGGTCGGAGCAAGTGAAAGACATTGCCAAGTGTGAAAACAGTTCAGTTCAGATTTGAGACCAATGCTGCAAATAACGCTTGTGTGCTTTACTGCATGAGGCACTGTGTATTTGCAGCATTCCTGGAAGGCTATGTGGACCAGACTGGCAGACTCGGTGATGAGTAACAGCTTACCGCAAAGGGATGAGGGGCTTTTCTGGGCTGTGTGTGTGTTGCTCCCGATGTCTGTGTGTGCGCGCATATGTGTGAAAAATTGCAGACACAAATTTTCTTTTCATTTTCACAGCAAAAAACAACCCTGTTTCATCTTGATTTTTATCACCCCGAATTGTCTCTGAGTGGCAGAGCGGAGTATCAGTGAGGTCACAGTGACATAGGTAAATCCTTCAGCAGACGTCAGAGTTTCGGAGCAGAGAGAAAGGTAGGCAGGGTGCACTCCAAAAACAGACAAGGACTCTCATTCACTGACTCCATGTCTCCTTTTAACGCTGTCTTTCAGCATGCTCTTCTCACTCTTGTAGTTCAACTCCATAAGCTAAGACTAGATTTCGCTATTCACTTTATATCACAGGTAAAACCTGAAGTTTTTTTAATCAAAAAATTTACAGCACTGAATTAAAAAAAAAAAATCAAAATGTAGTATTTTTTTTATGTGTTTTAAAGTTCAGACTGTTTGTCCATCTCAAAGTTCTCATTGGTCTGGGCATTACTCGGTGGTGAGAGATGGATAGCTGACACGTAGACACTCAGCAGGCAGACCTGAGGTCTTTATTTCAGTGAAGGAAAGAGCTGGAAACCATGGAAAGACCTTTGTGACTGATAACATAATTTAAGGCTAGAGTCTCTCTCTCTCTCTCTCTCTCTCTCTTTCTCAAACACACACACACACACACACACACAGACACACACACACACGCACGCACACACACACACACGCTGGTGTGCTTTTTCATGAAAATTCTGTGTTAGTATGAAGCCCAAATGGCCAACCTTGTGATGAAAATCAATTGAACCAGAAAAATCAGAATAAAACTTGTTTCTTAGTCGGATGTCATCCATTACTGTCACTGTGGTGAGAAGCTATGGTCTTTAATAAATATGAGTTTGATTACTGTAAAAAGTACTCTAAAGATGAAGTATGTTCAGAATAATATTTCAGTAAAGTTTGTTTTGTAAAACATTTCTTCATCCATTTATTTCAACTTTTGAGTGCCCACCTATGAGTCACCAGTTTCAGCTTTGCACTCTGTGACCTGTGCCTGTTCATAAACCTTAGGATAAACTGTATTTACCTTCCATTACCACACCTCCTTACTTTCAGCTGTCCTTCCCTTTGTCTGACACTGGCTTAGATAGGTGGGATAATCCTTCAGAAAGACTAGCGCACGCCAACAAGTAGTAAGGCACCAATAGGAAAAGAATTTGCAGAGGGCGCTCACATAAGAACTGAAGATGTACACATGCAGGTAAAGCCGTCCTCTTAAGTTCATCACCTTGCATAGAGAGCCAGTGCCACTGCTGCCTGGAAAGTCCGAAATGTGACTAATATTTGAAGTTCTTTGAGTACCGTTCAATCAGTTGCAAAGCAAAATATAAATGAAATCCATTCACCAACAATACACATGAATTGATATTGACTATATTCTCTATAGTCACTCAAAAAATATAGACATAAATTTAATCTGAAAAGACACTAGAAGAAGATTTCCCAGATGTGTGCATCAATTCAAAATGCAGAACTTTACACCCATCTAGTGGTTATTAAATCAACTGTAGTCTTTGACGTTTATATGCAGCAAACTTTTTATGACAGGTAAGGATCACCTTGGGCTGGTTGCGGTGCATCACGAGCTTTGTGTTTCTAAAAGGAATTAAATCTACAACATTAAAAACTAAGTAGTTCCCCATCTTGATCAGTTTCATCATCTTATCTCTCTGTTGATTTGACAGCATGCCATTCCTGCTATAAGCACACTGCCAGCCACTGGCCCAAAAAACGGTATCAGCTTTGATTTTGCAGAGCCCATGCATGTATATGAGACAGTTGACTGAAATGTTCGATCAACCTTCAGGCACAGAAAGCCCACCATAATCAAATGTAAATTATTAATAAATATCCAATCCTTTTCATCAAAATCTTTACCAGTAAACCGACAGATCACTAATTTGACTTATTTACATTCAGTGAAATTTGGTTGCTGTCGAGATTAAGTGATCCCCAATAATATTGTTTGACATCATATTCCCAAGAAGCTGGTTGAGGAGGAGTAGTAGTAAAATCTTTTAAGAATCTCATTCTGAG
Organism: Salarias fasciatus; assembly: GCF_902148845.1. Taxonomy (NCBI): domain Eukaryota; kingdom Metazoa; phylum Chordata; class Actinopteri; order Blenniiformes; family Blenniidae; genus Salarias; species Salarias fasciatus. The sequence goes on along the minus strand of NC_043766.1, from coordinate 19,732,489 downwards.
CCTCATGCTCTGACTGGAGAATATTGAAGCTTATTGTCTTAGGGTGTCATCCTGAAGCTCCACTATGAGTTTTTATCTAGATTCTCAGGCTTTCTTTCCTGCTTATCATTGTGCTATCAATTATCATTGGTGACAGTCATGACAATGATAACTAACTTCAACACTACATGTTGTTCATTATTAGATACAATTAGCCTTTTACAAAAGGTGAAAAAAACTCATTTGAATGACACCCTTGATCTTGTTCTAACATATAGTATAGACATTGATCAAGTTGATTTTTTTTTTCCTCACACCCCTCTGTTTTCTGGCCACTTCCTGATACTGATGGAAAGCAGTTATTTTACTACCAGCCCCATTCAGGTTGATTTGGTTGTAGATGGTGCAGCAGCCTCACTTCGCCTCACAATTTATTCTACTGTCCCACCAAAAATGAAAGCAAGAACTCTGAGGTTAGCACCATGGCATAATTAATAATTGTAAACATTGTTAAAGTCAGCAATAAAACTGGAGACAAAATGAAATATAATTGAAACAGAAGTGTTTTGTACTGCCTAAAGAGACAGTTTTTTGATCTATGAAAAAAAGCTCTTCTCAAAATTTGAACTGCCTACTATTCTTCCTAAATAGAATAATACAAGAACAACGCCATATTTTTCATTATTATCTATTTTATTTATGCCTTTAAACTTTCAATAAAGTTCAGTTAATTTGTGTCCCCATTGGACAATTTGTTTTGCAGGAAAGTATAAAAAATGAACAACGAGCATACATACACACATAAACACATACACATGTACAACATTTAAAAATCCAAGAGGGAGGGATACAGTGTGCTGAAACAGCATCAGCAGCAGTGAGTGACTCAGGCAAAATAAACTAAAATAGCCTGTTGTAAAAAGTTTGCTAAAGTGGCTTCCATGTATATTCTAAAGTCCTGTCTACCTGTGTGAAGTAACAGATTAGTTACGATTCCTTTTGCTCTGTTCTGAATTCAGAAGGAAAATTAACAAACCACTCCCACAATCTTCCTTCTAGTCTCAGTCATACTGCTCAGTGCAATTTTTGACCTGGTTTTAAGGTTACCATACTAGCAAAGAAGAGAATAGGGTCAGCACAGTTTCAATATACAATCTATGAAATAAAAATTTTCCAACTGACTGTGGAAGTCAGTGGTGCACAAAGTATAGAGGAGGCAAGGACACAGCCTTGGGAAGACACTGTAGATAATGACATCTCTCCCAACATACAATCATTCACCCTCACCCTCTGTGTTCTGGATGTTAAAAAAATAAATATATCAAAAACCAACCCTAAAATATTAAAACATAAATTAAAATTGTTAAAACTTTTGTCAGTTAAAATTTGGTGTTGGATGTGTTAAAAGCAGATCTGCAAATAGCAGCTCAGCAAGGAATTTTGCTCCTCCAAAATGTATAAAAACCAGGTTCACTAAAGTTGTGATGGCATTGTGAACTGTCTGACCGGTCCTGTTTACAAAATGGAAGAAGGGTTAAGTAATGTTCTGTCTTGGTAACAATTTCTCTCTTAACCAATTTTTCAAAGGAATTTATGACAAATGAGGTCAGGGCAATAAGTCTAATATCGTTAAAGAATTTTTTGTAGTTAGTTGCAGCCACGAAGCATCACTGTGGACTGCTTAAGCCCACAGTGCTGTTTCTGTACAGTGCTGTAATCCTCTGTTGGTTGAGTGACAGCTGGAGAATAGAATTAAAGATGGGAGCCAGTTGTTCTGTACATGAGGAGAGCAGTCCACCAATTGCAGAACCCAGGGTTTTTCGAATTTTAGAATGTTTAACAGATTTTTGCCACAGAGAGAACATAAAAAAATACCAGGACAGGATAGCTTAGTTTTTCTAATATCTCATTACTAAAATCAAAGCAGTTAAATCTGAAATAAAACCTTTTGAAGTCATGTGCAAATTGGTTGTCAGAGTTAAAACCATTTTAAAATGCCACTTTTGTGTTGCTCTTACTGTCTTGGCAGGTTGCCTTTTCTGAAAGTCTTTCTCTTCTTGTTCACCTGTTTTTTTGGAGATTTTGATGGCCAGCATCTATTGTTAGAAGACTTGGGAGAAATGGATTACATGTAAAGGTGTTACGTAGTTAAGATGATATGAAATATAAATGTAATTTGTTGCAGGACATTAAAAAAATTTGTAATATGAGTTTTTTTTTAACAAGCATCATTTAGCAGGATTAAAATTTATAATCTAAGTAGATGTGCAACAAAAATTATTCTTCAGAAATGTAAAGCGTTCAGTCACATCACCTAGACCAAAAGCAGCATTGTTGTGGCAGTAAAAGTCAGTAAATAGAGCTGGAATAAATTAACCAACTATGCATAACTTTATGAGCAATATTAATTCATTCAGTTCATCGGATTGTATCAGCAGTGTGTTAAGTGTCAGTATCAACACTGTGATCACCTTGTTTCGCTTTTTCAAAAGCTTAATGGTCAGAGCAACAATTTATCCCACACCACAATAAGACCGCTTTCCTCTCACTAACATGGGGGAAGAGGTAAGCGTGCAGGAACCTGAGATATAAAAGAGGGTTTCACATTTTAACATGTAAAAAAGGGTAGAAAGTTCCCCACTCTGACTCCAAAGCCCAACTTCCTGGTATTAAATAAAACAAATGCACATAAAATAAATGCTTGCACATATTTAATTTATTTATAACAATAACAAATGTAGAAAAACATATTAAACACACATATACAGTATAGTTGACCCTGTTACACAAGCACACTCACACGCACTGAAAAATAAATAAATAAATAAATAAATAAATAAATAAATAAACCTGCATACAGATTAATAAGCAGTTAAAACCAGAAGATGGCAGTAGCGTCAAGTGATGTACTCTTTATACCACCGAAGGACTACAGCCAGAATACAAATGCGGAGCCAATCATTACGTCTTGTTTCTCCTGGTCTTTTCAGATACGCCGAACAGTTTGATTCGAGGTGGTATGGCGTCCGGACAGAGAAACACCGTTAAAAGCACCACTCAACTGAGCAGGTACTCTTGGGTTGTTCCTTGCATTTGTATGGGGATTTTAAAAACGATTTAAGGATCATTGTTAGCCAATGTTAGTGGTGGGCGATACTCCAAATTTTGGTATACCAAGTAATTACTGGGCCAGTATCGCTGATACCGATACTTTTCAGTAGGTTTTTTTTTTTTTTTTAACATTTTTATTTTTATTTTGCATACTCCCACCCCTAGTAAATATGTTTTTCTTATGAGCCAAAACATCGATATTTACGGAGCCCCTAAAGGACTGCGGTCAAGTGAGCCTACACTTCTTAGCCCACAGTCAAATGAGCCGCACGTTCACTAGCTGTGCGCAAATACACCGAGCATTACGGTAACACCGTTCCAAAACCCATTTAAAAAAAAAAAGTGGAGCAGTACGGAACACAGTTCACTGCATGTAATACATTATATATTGATGATTATATATTACTGCACTTCATAAATTATATATTACTTTCATAAACACTATGAAGTATGAGTACTGTGTACTTTTACTCTCATTTGTTGCCAAAGTTCATTAGACATAGTAACACAAGCCATTGTTATCCGACTTTGAAGTGCATTAAAATCCTGTTTTTCAATAAGTAGTCCACAAAATCAGTACTGCTGGACTTAATACATTACAAATTACTTGCACAAGTACTATAAAGTACTTTTACTGTGTACTTTTCCTGTAATTTGTCGGCAAAGTGTAACGTTGTTGTAAATAAAAGCCATTTTCGCATGACTTTGAAGTGCAATAAAATCCTTTTCTTTAATAAGTAGTCAAAGAAATCAGTACTGCTGGACTTGGTACATTACACATTACTTGTGCAAGGACTATGAACTACTTTTACTGAGTACTTTTCCTGTAATTCATTGCCAAAATTCCCTGTTGTTGTAAATGAAAGCCATTTTCGCCTGACTTTGAAGTGCAATAAAATCCTTTTTTTAAATAAGTAGTTCACAAAATCAGTACTGCTGGACTTAACACATTACATATTACTTGTACAAGGACTTTGAAGTATTTTTACTGTGTACTTTTCCTGTAATGTGTCACCAAAGTTCCCTGTTGGTGTGAATAAAAGCCATTTTCACCTAACTTTGAAGTGCATTAAAATCCTTTTTTCAATAAGTAGTCCACAAAATCAGTACTGCTGGACTTAGTACATTACATATTACTTGTACAATGACTATGAAGTACTTTTACTGTGTAGTTTTCCTGTAATGTGTCACCAAAGTTCCCTGTTGTTATAAAAAAAAAGCCAATTTCACCTGACTTTGAAGTGCATTAAAATCCTTTTTTTCAATAAGTAGTCAACGAAATCAGTACTGCTGTACTTAATACATTACAAATTACTTGCACAAGTACTATGAAGTACTATTACTGTGTACTTTTCCTGTAATTTGTTGCCAAAGTTCCCCATTGTTGTAAATAAAAGCCAATTTCGCCCGAGTTTGAAGTACATTAAAATCCTTTTTTTCAATAAGTAGTACACGAAATCAGTACTGCTGGACTTAGTACATTACATATTACTTGTGCTATGACTATGAAGTACTTTAACTGTACTTTTCCTGTAATTCATCGACAAAGTTCCCAGTTGATGTGAATAAAAGCCATTGTCGCTTTGAATTGTCGCCCGACTTTGAAGTGCAATAAAATCCTTTTTTTTTAATAAGTAGTCAAAGAAATCAGTACTGCTGGACTTAGTACATTACATATTACTTGTGCTATGACTATGAAGTACTTTAACTGTGTACTTTTCCTGTAATTCATCGACAAAGTTCCCAGTTGATGTGAATAAAAGCCATTGTCGCTTTGAATTGTCGCCTGACTTTGAAGTGCAATAAAATCCTTTTTCTTCAATAAGTAGTCCATGAAATCAGTACTGCTGGACTTAATACATTACAAATTACTTGCACAAGAACTATGAAGTACTATTACTGTGTACTTTTCCTGTAATTCATCGACAAAGTTCCCAGTTGATGTGAATAAAAGCCATTGTCGCTGTGAATTGTCGCCCGACTTTGAAGTGCAATAAAATCCTTTTTTTTAATAAGTAGTCAAAGAAATCAGTACTGCTGGACTTAATACATTACATATTACTTGTGCAATGACTATGAAGTACTTTTACTGTGTACTTTTCCTGTAATTCATCGACAAAGTTCCCAGTTGATGTGAATAAAAGCCATTGTCGCTTTGAATTGTCGCCCGACTTTGAAGTGCAATAAAATCCTTTTTTTTCAAGAAGTAGTCCATGAAATCAGTACTGCTGGACTTAATACATTACAAATTACTTGCACAAGTACTATGAAGTACTTTTACTGTGCACTTTTCCTGTAATTTGTCGACAAAGTTCCGCGTTGTTGTAAATGAAAGCCAATTTCGCCTGATTTTTGAAGTGCAATGAAATCCTGTTTTTCAATAAGTAGTCCCCGAAATCAGTACTGCTGGACTTAATACATTACAAATTACTTGCACAAGTACTATGAAGTACTATTACTGTGTACTTTTCCTGTAATTTGTTGCCAAAGTTCCCCGTTGTTGTAAATAAAAGTCAATTTCGCCCGACTTTGAAGTGCAATAAAATCCTTTTTTTAAATAAGTAGTCAAAGAAATCAGTACTGCTGGACTTAGTACATTATATATTACTTGTACAATGACTATGAAGTACTATTACTGTGTACTTTTCCTGTAATTCATGGGCGAAATCCCCATTTCATGTGAATAAAAGCCATTTTCGCCCGACTTTGAAGTGCATTAAAATCCTTTTTTTCAATAAGTAGTCCACGAAATCAGTACTGCTGGACTTAGTACATTACATATTACTTGTACAAGTACTATGAAGTACTATTACTGTGTAGTTTTCCTGGAATTCATTGCCAAAGCTCCCTTTTGTTGTAAGTAAAAGCCAATTTCACCCGACTTTGAAGTGCAATAAAATCCTTTTTTTCAATAAGTAGTACACGAAATCAGTACTGCTGGACTTAGTACATTACACATTACTTGTGCAATGACTATGAAGTACTTTTACTGTGTACTTTTCCTGTAATTCATCGCCAAAGTTCCCTGTTGTTGTAAATGAAAGCCATTTTCGCCTGACTTTGAAGTGCAATAAAATCCTTTTTTTCAATAAGTAGTTCACAAAATCAGTACTGCTGGACTTAACACATTACATATTACTTGTACAAGGACTTTGAAGTATTTTTACTGTGTACTTTTCCTGTAATGTGTCACCAAAGTTCCCTGTTGGTGTGAATAAAAGCCATTTTCACCTAACTTTGAAGTGCATTAAAATCCTTTTTTCAATAAGTAGTCCACAAAATCAGTACTGCTGGACTTAGTACATTACATATTACTTGTACAATGACTATGAAGTACTTTTACTGTGTAGTTTTCCTGTAATGTGTCACCAAAGTTCCCTGTTGTTATAAAAAAAAAGCCAATTTCACCTGACTTTGAAGTGCATTAAAATCCTTTTTTTCAATAAGTAGTCAACGAAATCAGTACTGCTGTACTTAATACATTACAAATTACTTGCACAAGTACTATGAAGTACTATTACCGTGTACTTTTCCTGTAATTTGTCGCCAAAGTTCCCTGTTGTTGTAAATAAAAGCCAATTTCGCCCGAGTTTGAAGTACATTAAAATCCTTTTTTGCAATAAGTAGTACACGAAATCAGTACTGCTGGACTTAGTACATTACATATTACTTGTGCTATGACTATGAAGTACTTTAACTGTACTTTTCCTGTAATTCATCGACAAAGTTCCCAGTTGATGTGAATAAAAGCCATTGTCGCTTTGAATTGTCGCCCGACTTTGAAGTGCAATAAAATCCTTTTTTTTTAATAAGTAGTCAAAGAAATCAGTACTGCTGGACTTAGTACATTACATATTACTTGTGCTATGACTATGAAGTACTTTAACTGTGTACTTTTCCTGTAATTCATCGACAAAGTTCCCAGTTGATGTGAATAAAAGCCATTGTCGCTTTGAATTGTCGCCTGACTTTGAAGTGCAATAAAATCCTTTTTCTTCAATAAGTAGTCCATGAAATCAGTACTGCTGGACTTAATACATTACAAATTACTTGCACAAGAACTATGAAGTACTATTACTGTGTACTTTTCCTGTAATTTGTCGCCAAAGTTCCCCGTTGTTGTAAATGAAAGCCAATTTCGCCTGATTTTTGAAGTGCAATGAAATCCTGTTTTTCAATAAGTAGTCCCCGAAATTAGTACTGCTGGACTTAATACATTACAAATTACTTGCACAAGTACTATGAAGTACTATTACTGTGTACTTTTCCTGTAATTTGTTGCCAAAGTTCCCCGTTGTTGTAAATAAAAGCCAATTTCGCCCGACTTTGAAGTGCAATAAAATCCTTTTTTTTAATAAGTAGTGAAAGACATCAGTACTGCTGGACTTAGTACATTACATATTACTTGTGCTATGACTATGAAGTACTTTAACTGTGTACTTTTCCTGTAATTCATGGCCGAAATCCTCATTTCATGTGAATAAAAGCCATTTTCTCCCTGACTTTGAAGTGCAATAAAATCCTTTTTTCCAATAAGTAGTCCACAAAATCAGTACTGCTGGACTTATTACATTACAAATTACTTGCACAAGTACTATGAAGTACTATTACTGTGTAGTTTTCCTGTAATTTGTCGCCAAAGTTCCCTGTTGTTGTAAATGAAAGCCAATTTCGCCCGACTTTGAAGTGCAATAAAATCCTTTCTTTCGATAAGTAGTCCACAAAATCAGTACTGCTGGACTTAGTACATTACATATTACTTGTGCAATGACTATGAAGTACTATTACTGTGTAGTTTTCCTGGAATTCATTGCCAAAGTTCCCTTTTGTTGTAAATAAAAGCCAATTTCGCCTGAGTTTGAAGTACATTAAAATCCTTTTTTTCAATAAGTAGTACATGAAATCAGTACTGCTGGACTTAGTACATTACACATTACTTGTGCAATGACTATGAAGTACTATTACTGTGTACTTTTCCTGTAATTCATGGCCGAAATCCCCATTTCATGTGAATAAAAGCCATTTTCGCCTGACTTTGAAGTGTAATAAAATCCTTTTTTTCAATAAGTAGTCCACGAAATCAGTACTGCTGGACTTAGTACATTACATATTACTTGTGCAAGGACTATGAAGTACTTTTACTGTGTACTTTTCCTGTAATTCATTGCCAAAGTTCCCTGTTGTTGTAAATGAAAGCCATTGTCGCCTGACTTTGAAGTGCAATAAAATCCTTCTTTTCAATAAGTAGTCCACGAAATCAGTAATGCTGGACTTAATACAATACATATTACTTGTACAAGCACTGTGAAGTACTTTTACTGTGGACTTTTCCTGTCATTTGTCACCAAAGTCAGGCAAAATTGGCTTTTATTTACAACAGGGAACTTTGGCAATGAATTCCAGTAAAACTACACAGTAATAGTACTTCATAGTACTTGTGCAAGTAATTTGTAATGTATTAAGTCCAGCAGTACTGATGTCATGGAGTACTTATTGAAAAAAAGGATTTTAATGCACTTCAAATTTGGGCCAAAATTAGCTTTTATTCACACCAACAGGGAACTTTGGTGACACATTACAGGAAAAGTACACAGTAAACTCGCTTAATTATGTCTCAGAGCCAGACGGCAGCAGCACCGCGGCCCGGTCTCCTCCTCACAGCGGTGACAGTCCCACCGAGACACACACACCCGGCACCGGACCCGGTGCCAAGCAGGACTCCGGACTGAACAGGACACAGGACTTAAAGGTGCTGTAGGCAGGATTCCGCATGTCCACCAGCACAGCCAATCCTGTCCTGTTTTCTCTGACATCACGCCCTTACACAAGTTAAGCCCCTCCCACAAGAACGTGTGACGAACGCCCCTCGACCAATCACGGTTAGAGCCTCAGGGGCTCTTCTGATTGGTCAAAGATACCTGGAGCTGTCGAGATTCTTTTTCAGCTCAGAACAGAGACAGATGGAAACACTGCGCCCTCGTGGTAGTGCAATTATACTACACTCGTAAAGGATTATCAATGGATACTCTAACATTTAATCCAAAGAAAATACAGAAAAATTAGCATTGACTAGCAAAATCCTGCCTACAGCACCTTTAACAGGACCCGGGACTCAGGCCACAAAGGGCGGCGATTGCCACCTGCTGCGGGTGCTGCTTAAATTAAAGACAATTCATAGCAGTCTTAATAAAATGTTTGACTAGACGTCCTCTGTCTGTATTTAATCTCCCTTTAGCTAATATGTTATGTTCTAGGCTGCTGCACATCACTGATTAAATAAATAGTTTGCTAAACTTTAGAGTTTTTTTTACATGTAGCGGTGAAGGTTTTAGGTGCGCACCTGAAAGTTTTTGGTGAGCACGTGAAAGTTTCAGGTGCGCACCTGAAATGTTTTTTTTATTTTATTTTTTGCACGTCCCTTTAGGGGCTCCGTAGATATCAAAGACAGTCTCTAGAGCTTTTAATTTCATCTGGTGATACGGTTGCAATGGCGACACCTTATGGTCGATACGTGAACACATAGGGGGTCAGAGGTGAGGTGTATTTTCATCAGAGAGCCGCAGCAAGTTGATGACGCAGAGCCGGTGCGAGTAGCATGGATGTTAGCACGTCGTCAGAGCAGCCTTCTGTGAGCCGCGATGGTAAACATCGAACTAACGGATTTAATCCAAAATGGTTCGTGTTCTATCCTCAAAATGATTCACTGTCCAAACGGTGGAACTGCGGTGCTTCTGTTTAATGAAGCAGAACGAACAACATGCTTCGTCAGTCTGGGGGATTCCATTCATACACATTCTTCTTCTACGTGCTTCACACGGCACTATACATCTAACAGTAACACTGCGCCCTCTGCTGGACAGAAGGAAGTACTGCTGGACTTATGCACTGCTGTGAACTCCATATAAACAACAAATACTTAAAGAACAGAAGAATATTATTAACTGTAAGCAATTTAATAATTTTTCTTTAGTTTTTCATTCAAAAAGTAGACGAGGTCAGACAGTCCAGTAGATACCTCTTCAGCCTCTGAGTGCCCTGTTTTTACACCTTGATCATGTTTGCACTTTTTTATTTTTGTTAATTTATTTTACCTTTAAATGTGAACAGCAATGCTTTGTTTTAAGATTCATTAGGATTTAACTTAATTGAAAACAATTGATATTTATTTTAATTGTATTTTTTGTGTTTGTTAAAACTTTATTTAAGATTATGCCTTTTTATAAGACTTTGCATTTAAGTAATGTTAATGCTTAAAATAACACAAAATAGTCATAATTTCCAAATTTCTGTCAACTTTTAACTTTTTTTTGTTACATAAACACGGTGGGCTTCTCTAGCAGTCCAACCACCGAGCTTAGCAAGTTTTTTGGGGGAAACCCTGCATCCATCCATTTTCTGAACCACTTCTCCCTTCCGGGGTCGCGGGTGGCTGGAGCCAGTCTCAGCTTCTGCGGGCGAGGGCGGGGTACACCCTGGACAGGTCACCAGTCTGTCACAGATAGACGAACAACCATTCAAGCAACAATCACACCTACGGGCAATTTTAGGGTGACCAATTAACCTGACATGCATGTTTTTGGACCGTGGGAGGAAGCCGGAGTACCCAGAGGGAACCCACACACACATGGGGAGAACATGCAAACTCCACACAGAAAGGCCCCGAGCCCCGGCCGGTAATTGAACCCAGGACCTTCTTGCTGTGAGGCAAGAGCGCTAATCACTGCACCACCGTGTGCCCCCAGGCAGCATTTTGAAAATTTCTTCTTCTTTGGGTCACTTTTCACAATATACTGCAATGACTCAGAGCTGTTTTCTCCCCAAAACTGTATTTTGATTTAGAATATAACAGTTATGCTTGGATTCATGGTTTGGATTCGTATACACAGGCCAGAGGTTATTTTGCCTACCTTGACATGTTTCGGCTGCCAAGCTGCAGCCTTCCTCAGAAGTGTCACGTGATGTTGTCTGGTCGGCTGATTTATACAGGTTTTGGCGCCAGCTTCCTACTGGGTGCAGTAGGATGACAGCGCCATCTGCAGTCCGACTTCTTCAGTACTGTGTCCCAGGTATGGGAAAGTTGATACGCCCCCTCTGCCCGGTTCACAGTCTGGGGGGCGCATTTCCGGATCTCGATGGCCTCCCTGATCCAGCGGTGGTACTTGTTGCTTTCCGTGCCGATGATCTGGGCATGATCCCAGTCCATGAGGTGGTTTTCCCTCTTGCAGTGTTCGGAAATGGCAGACTTTAGCTGTTCCTGCTCTGCCTGTTGTTTGGAGGAGCGTGTGCACGCTTTAGATGTTTCTTTTTTGCATTCAGTGCAATGTTCTTTTGTCCTGATGTTGAAGGCTCTGCCAGTCTCCCCGACGTAGGATTTGTTGCACGACAAACAAGGTATTTCGTAAATGATATTGCATTTGTGTTGTGGCTCTATTTTGTCCTTGGGATGTACTAGTAACTGCCGTAGTTTTATGTGTGGTTTTACTGGGGTGCTGATGTTGTGCTTATTCATGGCCCGTTGTATTCTCTCTGTGATCCCTCTGATGTATGGAAGTGTCACCATGGCCCTGTTTTGTTTCTCAGTTTGTTTAGTTGTTGTTCTCTTTTCTGTGTCTTTGTTTTGTTTTGCTTGTTGGCGGCCTTTGTTTATGGCCCACATCGGATAGTTGCACTTTCGTAGTGCTTTTATGATGTGTTGTTCCTCCTCTTTTCTGTCTTCTTCCTGTGTGATTAGTTTTGTGCGTTCGAAAAGGGTTCTTACGACTGAAAGTTTGTGGTTAATGGGATGTTCTGACATCCAAAGGAGGTATTGGTCTGTGTGAGTGGGTTTCCGATATATGTGAATTTTAAAGGTGTAATACAACATTTTGATTTCCGGGTGGATCACCTAAATAATTGGTGGGTCTGTTTGTCAATCATTCTGACGAGCTGCTTTCGTAAGGCGGTTCTCCGCGCTTGCGCCCAATCAACTTCTCCCTTTTGCGCATGCGCATTCAGAGTGTTTATGTAGCCGGTGAGCTTCTGAGCTCGTACTTACCGATGGCGAGTCTGACATAATGAAACTGTAGCTGTTTCGGAAAAAAAAAGCTTTATTTGTGAGCGAGGCGGATCGCAGAAACTGTACAGAGCCATGCACGCCGGAGACGAGGAGATCGCGCTCGTACACTTCCGCGTTTTCTGGGAGAAGCAGGAGAGCCGGGCGGATGGTCTGGCGCATGCGCGTTGTTCAAAAAGTGAGTAACAGACGTGGGGCTTCGTCTTTTCGAGAAAATGTTGTATTCCACCTTTAATGCTGCCATCTTCCAGGTGTTTTATGTCCAGGTCCAGGAAATGTATGGTGCTGTCTGTTTCCTCTTCGTGGGTGAACTTGATGTTTTTTGTGTCATCCAGTGTGTTGAGATGATCCGTGAGTTCTTGTGTATGTCCTTTCCTTGTTATTTCCAAAATGTCATCCACGTACCTCTTCCAGAGGGAAAGGCCGCAGTGTGGTGGTACTGTTTTGAGGGCCCGGGCTTCAAGGTCTTCCATGAAGAAGCCGCTCATTATGGCAGACAGCGGATCCCCCGTTGCAAACCCCTCCTTCTGCCTGTAGATGGTACCCCGATACTGAAGTAGGTGGAGGTGGAGACGAATTCCAGGAGCCTTGTGATGTCCTTGACAGTGAGTGGGGTCCTTCTTTTTAATGATTTGTCCTCCTTGAGGCGATTATGTACGATGTGTATTGTGACGTTTATGGGAGTTTTTGTGAATAAAGAAACCACATCATGTGAGATAAATATTTCATCTTTTTGAATTGTTATATCCTTCAGTTCCTGGGCCAATTGCTTGGCATTTTTACAGTGTTGGTCTGTGAGGCCAAGGAGTGGTTTTATGAGGTCAACCAGGGCTTTAGACAGATTGTATGTCACGGACCCGATGCTATCCACAATGGGTCTAAGCGGTGTTCCAGGTTTGTGTATCTTGGGGGTTCCATAAATTCTAGGGGTGATGCTTGCTGTGGGGATGAGATGATTGTATGTCTCCTTACTTATTTTTTCTTCATTGAGAAGGGGTTTGAGTAGTGATTTCAGGGCCTTCTTTTTGTCTTCAGTTGGGTCTTTCTTTAGAATTTCATATGTATTGGAATCTTGTAACATAGTATCCATTTGCTTTTCATAATGCTCCGTGTTCATTATTACTGTGGCTCTCCCCTTGTCTGCTGGTAATATGGTGATGCTCTTGTCTTTGGCGAGTGTTTGTGCTGCTTTCACCTCCTCCTTAGTCATATTGGCTGGTGGTAGCTTTGCGGATTTTAAAATGCCTGCTATTTCGTTTCGTAGTTCTGACTTTTTCCCCTGGTCTTCTATTGATTTGCACGCTATTTCAGTAGCTAAAATGTAATCGTCGTACGGAATTTTAGCGGGTGTGATGGCATAGTTCAGACCCCGGGCTAAAACGCTTTGTTCCGTGGTGGTTAAAGAGCGACTAGAGATGTTATGCACCCACTTCCTGGATGCTTCGTCGTGCGTGTTACGTTCCCTGTCTTGTTTATTTTGAATTAGTGTTTCTAATTTCCTAACTTGGCGATGTTTGGCTTCTGCGAACTGCCATTCGTGTGCATGCTTCAGATGTGTTTCTATCAGCTTGTATGTGTCCTTGTCCATATTGTATGTCTGTCTGAAATGTGCCGTTTTTTGTGCTAGTGACAAGTTGATTTCTTTTACCTTGTTTGCCGTGCAGCGGATCCTTTCCTGTAGCAATGCACTTTGCGCTCTCCTCACGATTCTGTCCGCGTTCTGCGTTGGTATGGGGTTCTTTAAATCCAGGCTTGATGGTATGATGCCTTCGTCTCGGCACCGCAGGTTGAATCTCAGGTGATTCCGGAAACGCGCTCTCTTCTGTTCCAGCTGTTCCATGCAGCGGAACTCTTTGACACAGGTTTGTCCATGATTCGTTCTTAGTAGTCCGATAAGGTTCATTAGGCCTTTTTTTGTTATGCAAGTTATGCTTGGATATTAACCTTTTTTTATTTTCTTTTCCAGTTCATTTGCAATGCTGCTGAAGTTGTGTTGGCTGGGCTGCCGCTATTCAATTAATGTCCAGCAGGCCAAAGAAGAAGAACAACTTGGTGATTCAAGGATCCATGACCTTTTCTCCACCAGTGATGCTCAGTAAAGTCTGAAATTACGTAGCTCATGCACTTTGGCTCCTCTGAGAAAACTGTTAAAATTATTGTATATTTGTGTATTTCGGTTGTATATTGTTCTGTCTCTGATTTGAATATGTATAATAGCATTCTTCATTTTGACGAGGTGATAAGTGACCTGACTTCTAAAGAGCACAGCTGGGAGTAACGGCCACCTAAATGTGACCAGAGTTCACAGTATGAAATGGATATGCAATTGCTGTTTATCTTTTCCCAATAAAGAATTGAATTGCTTTGGAGGTCCTGTCATCTATATTAAGGAAAAACTTCCTGTAAATGGCCACAAGAACATGAGAAATTGCCACAAATGTGAGGCAAAGCTGTATCATGCAAAAAAGCCACAGGAGAATATGATTGCTTTGCTTTCTATTCTGAACCAAAATGTCTGAGGTTAGATAAATTAACTATTCAAATATATGGCACTGAGGATGCCGTGCTTCTAATAAGGACAGCTTGCATATTTGAAAGATATAATAAATGCCAAAAAGTATATGTTCAGGTTTTAGGGAATGTTTTTACATCCAGCTGATTTATGGAAACCAATTTAATATGTCAGCTAAACGATGTCAAAGCACTTGGATCAGTCTCCTTTGCATATCATTGAAATTGAAGAATTTGGATGCTGAATTGCCCTGGATGCAGACCAGCCTTTACACCAGTAGAAAACACCGATTTAGTGCATCATAAACTGAGAAGTCAGACAGTTGAGGCCCAGGGCTACTGTTGAATCTTTTAATGGATAAGAATGATCTGAATTTCCAGCAACTGGCCTTCCCAGTTTCCAGAAAAATATATATGGTTGTTAAACTAAGAGGCTAAGTTACAAAATAACAAATATAGTCTTGTCCCATATTTTCAGGTCATCAAATTCAAAATGTGCTGGAGTTTCTATGACATGATAGTTTGAATATATGAATTTAATGAATTTATTTTTGAACATGGACAACATTTAAACATAGCACTAGACCATAAACTAAAAACAAACTCAATTTATACATAAAACAACAATGAGAATCAAAATTAGCTTGTGTTTTTCAGGTTAAAAAAAAGGAGTGTGAGGAAGTGTAAGTCCCACCCCTTCACTTCGCCTGAGTTAACAACCTAGAATGCCTGCTTCCAAATAAGTTTAATCATAACGATCACAGCATAACAAACAACCAATAATGTAGTGAAATATAAATTAAAATGAAATTATATTAATTAAAAAAATGAATCAGTAAAAAAGTAAATAGTTAAACAAGGAAATAAGGAAGAGGAACACAATCTTTTGTTGACATTTATGAATTTATATAGTTGTATCTTTTAAATATCTAGATTTTTAAACGGTCCAATATTTCAACATTGTTTCAATTCATCATTCAGACGGTTCCATAGTTCCACTCCATATATGGAAACGCAGAATCTTTTCCTTGTAGTTCTTTTATGTTTTAAAATAAAACAATTACATTAAATTATATTTTCCTCATCTTTGTTTAAACATTCCCTGGATGTTTCCTGGTATTTAATTAAGTTTCAAAAGCTAATATATGTTCAGTTGAATATTAAAATAAGTATTTGTTACGTTTTCAACTTCTCCTGTGGATTTGTGTGCTTTATTAGCGCTCAAAAGCATGCATGTGAGATTAATTAGTAAACTGTTTGCATGAATGTGTAGTTGAAGTATGTCAAGTGTTCTCTGCTGTTTGTGGCTAGAAATCAGTATATTAGATGGGTGTGTCTGAAATTTTTAATCATTGCATTGTTCTTATTTATTTATATACAAAAAAAAAAAATCCAAATTTTGGGGAGGGGTTATTGTCCATTCTTCTTTTATCTGAAGCCTTTCACAGTTTACACTCTGCAAAGGGATATTATAGAAAAAGTTACAGTATTAATCCTTAAAATAAAATGTCCACGTTTAAGATTTACAGGATAAACCCACAACGAAAGCCTATATTTGTAGCTATGTTGGCAAACAAAAGAAAAAAACTTTCATTCATCAAGCAGAGAGCTTACGTACGAATGTGACGTCAGAAAAATAGATACCTCTGATTGGATAACAGCACATCGTCACTCGGTGTATTTTCCTGAGCAGTCAATGAATCGGCGGAGAGCTCCTCGTCGCACGTGAGTAAATCCTGTTAATTTATATGAAATCAACCCCATCTTGGCCAGTGAAACTTTTAAGTGTTGCGTTCTATGGCCAGTTCGTCTCGTGATGTGAACGTATCGGAGAAAAGCACATATTGTCTGTGGCGTTTAGCCAGCTAGCAGCTAGCTAGCTAGCTAGCTAGCTGTAGTGTGTAAAGATCGACAGGAAGAAATGAACGATACTGTAGCGCTGACTGCATTGATGTTGTTAAAGCAGCACTTGTGTTGTTCCTGTATGTGTTATTCGTTCTGCGAAAGGTGGTATCGACACGATGTTGCTTATAAGCAGGACGAGACAGAACAACACCGATCAGACCAGTGTACCGCGAAAAGTTTTTGAAGCCCGAGTCCATCCATGTCAATACCTTGTTATGATAGGACTGGCCACACATTAAACGAGCAAGTACCGTCCATGCTTATTAGGATTAACCATCGTATTCAATGTGAATGAAATGTCTAAGAAAGTCCTGCAAACGACAGTGGTTTTCTGTGCTGTCATCGTTTCCATCACATTCCACATACTCTACGTGTTTTAAAACAAATGAGCAGCATTATATGCAGTAGCAACATACAGTAATGATCACACACTGTCGAAGTCACTTACTGTCACCCTCAAAATATTGTTTTATTTGACTTTATCTCATGCAAATATATTAAAATTCTATCAGCTCAGAATAATGTCAATACCATGAAATATTTGTGGTGTATGGTTCTTGACAAAATTACTTGCTCTGTGATTCTGTAATCTCAATCTGAAATCCTTGGAGCATACAGAAGTCATGTCTCTATCAAGAAAACTTCAATCAACACACCTATTAGATACTTTATCTAAAGAATGAAACCCTGTAATTACTTTACTACACAAGAACTTTTTTTCTTTAGCAGAAGATCCCATACTGTGGCCAAAAAAATGAGATTTTACATGATTTAAGTTAAATTTCTTTGTTAAAACGATCTTTTTCTCTCTCTGTCAAAAAGCTCTCATTCGCAGAGGAGCGAGGCTTCATCAAACAAACAGTGGATGCAAATCAATGAACAACAATGCCAGAGCAAAGACAAAGCGCATAGGAAAGAAGATGAGGAGAAGAGACACAGACTGCTGGGAAAGGAATCGGTACCCTTGGGGACTTGCCAGACCATGTGCCCTACTCATGAGCTACTGGATCGTGAGGCCAAGAACCGCCTCCATTGTTTTGAGATGTTGCGTGGAACAGAAAAAGATCGAAAGCCAAGGGGGGATCCACTACGGGCAGTCAAGGAGTATTCCAGGCCAGCAGCTGGGAAAGACTTGACTAACCCCAGTGCCCTCCGACCACCTGCAGTGTTGCTGAACACTGTCCATTACCTTATTGATGACATTGCAACTTCCCCAGGTCTGCATCCATGGACTGAGGCAAGTATTTACAAATGTTTGGGCCAATTTTAAAACTGAGTTTTTGTCAAAATAATGATCAAGTTCAATTTGATTCCAAGTGTTAACATATGAACATTTACAAGATGTCTAAGGATGTCCTGCACGCAGATAAAGGCCATCCAAAGTTCACGTTCACGTTTGTTTGTGCAGATTTTTTTTCTCCTTTTATTAAATCATAGTTGGTTCCAGAAAGCATTTAAAGTTTCACATTCACCAACACTTTTTAGAAATTGTTCCACCCCGTTTAGATGTGGATTTGGTAGTTATCGATATCCTCCTATCTCGATTTTATGGACAGTCACCTGCTCTACACCAGGGATGTCCAGCTCATTTTTTTGTTGAGCCCAATGGGGGCATAGTAGGAAAGATATCATGATAACTTAAAAACAAATCTTGAGTTTTCTTCATAATTTCAGATCAAACAGAAGCCAATTTACCTTTTTGTTGTTGTTGTTGCTGCGTGGGGCTGTGCATTTAATCGAGTCATGGACATCACATTCACCATTAGCTACATAGTGAGAATGGGATTGTGTTTATGTGAGCACTCCTTCCACAGTTGTTACCGCCACAGTTATTGTTTATTGTTCTTTCAGTTAGTACCACATACTTAGTTTTTCAATTCCATTGATTTTATCAAATTTAAAATGAGCTTTTTTCATGAAATGATCAAATGTTTTTATCTTTTTATCTCACCATTTGATCGTGTGTTCTGTTGTAAATAAATCCTTGCATCCTGCCTTTTTTCCCCCCCACATTTTCCACATTGTTCAAACTGTTTCGGAAGTGGGGTTTTATTGTTTGTAACAAGTGTTGGTTACATTACAGAACCTATTGGGAAACATGTTTTTTTAAAACCCTAATCCTATTGCACACAATTTTAAGAATTAGTCAACTTGATTGCAGCTAACGTTGATTTAACTTTTGTTGTATATTTTTGTTGAACACAGGCAGTTTTTGCCTGTTGGTTGGTTGAGCTATGTCTGAATTTGTGTCAAACATCTTTAGCTTTACTTACTCTTGCAAATGCGGTGCTACAGTAGATTAGTCTTCTCTGCATTGACGGCGCCGACTTTAGACTTTCACTCAAACCTCTGAGGGTGTGTATAATGTTTGACTTCATTGGCTGTGTATGTAGAGATAAAGAGACTGAATGTGTTCTTCTCTTCAGGTGTACAGCTTTGTCTTCGATCGGCTTCGTGGTGTGAAACAGGACATGATCATCCAGAGGGTTTCTGGTAAAGACTGTGTGGCAATTTTAGAGCTGACAGTGCGTTTTCTCATCTACGCCTCTTATCGGCTTTGTGGCCAGCCCCTGCGACTCTATGATCCACTCATCAATGATACACACCTACAAGAGAACCTTAGCTGGCTTTTGGATTGCTACTCAACAGAAACAGGACCGCATCCAAACCAGGAGGAATTCCAGGCTATTGGTTTGCTGTACAATCTAGGTTGGTGCCCATGTTTGATCATTTTCTCTTTGGTGGATTTATAGGTATAATCTGGGAATATCATGGATTTTTTTTTTAATTGTTCCAGATTGTTGTTGCATAAGTGGGTTGGTGTTTGTCATTGTCTGAAGAAGTTACTGAAGATTTGACCTTCCGTCATGTTATGTTTCAAAATGCATGCTGATTTCCAATGTCGGGGGCGAAGATTATTGGCTGACAAGGTCCTCTTGAATCATGGTGATGCTATTCATAATTCCTTACTTTGTCTTTGTGTTCTCCAGGTTCCCATCGTGCCGCTCAGCACATCATTGAACTCCCGGAGCAGCTCCGCAGCAGTCCCTCTGTCCGACTCGCTTTGTCCATCAATCAAGCTTTCCTCGAGACAAATCCTGTACGTTTGCTACGGCTGGCTCACAGGCTGAGCTTCCTGCAGGCATGCGCCCTGCATCGTCACCTCCCAACATGCTGTAGGGATCTTTTGCTGATTTACAGCCATGGATACAGCAACCGCAACTGTCGCTTCCCTCTCGGCAAATTGGCGCAGCTCCTGTCCCTGGACATGAAACTCACAGCTGAATTCTGCAGGACGTTTGGAGTGGATGTGAATCAGGATGACCAAGTGTTTTTCTCCAAAGGTGCTTTCACTGAGCCACAACAGAAACAAATGTATTGTCATCTCTGTCACAGTATTGTGTCTGACAAACAGAAAGATTTAACCCTTGGGAACATCATTCATGGCTGTGCTTGAGGCAGCTTCTTAAGGTACATGTAAAAAGTCATGTTTTTTTACCCCAAAGTATTTAAAAGGGATTTCTTAGTTTGCTCTGATTGTTTTTCACCAGTACTTGAGGGGACTGTTTGCCCACAGCTTAATATCTTGAATTGGTCCTTTTGAATTAAGTGATAAGGACAGGAAGGGCTGGATTAAGGTTGTTGGTTAGGTGATATAGACCTAATTCAAGATCAGGTGATAGATCTTTGCTCAACATAGCCAAAATTACAATTTTCAAGATTTTTTTCCCCCCCAAAAGGGATCTTTAATGTAAATATCTCTGGTACTGGTATTCAAAGCATTGGAGCACAAGGTAGTTTTATAAATTTGTTATTGATTGCTGAAACAGTATATTGTCTACAGACACAACATTTAAATGAAGTGTCCTTTAACAAAGGAAAAAGTCATACCTAAAAGCATTTCTTTGATTGAATGTAAGTTTGTACTTTATTCAGGGATAGGCATCAGCAATGACAGATGAAATAAACCACTGACAGTCTTAATTAAATAATTAACATTTTGATGCTTGTTTTGCTTTCTGAATGTGGTTTTGATCAAAAATTACCACCGTTTTGTTTACACAAGAGACACGTCCAAGTAGTTTTCACAGACATTTGCATTAAGAAAAGACAAAATAAAAACTTGTCAAATCTCAACAAGTGCTCAATACGTTTGCAGAGTGACACGTACGATATACACGTATATACAAATGATTGTACACCTGATCTTGAACTTGGTGACTGTATCCAACTTATAGGGATGAAATTACATCCATTTAAGATATTTATGTTGCTACTGTTGGGTGTTGATACTGTCTGAATGTTTCTTATTTTGTGAATAAAAATACTTTGCAGATGTGTTGAGTTATCAATGGCTTGTGACATATTTTAATAAACCTTAATACATTTTGTACAAGTTAGGGATTTTTTTTTAATTAAAATTAATAGTTACTTAAAGGTAATGCAGCTGTTTTGTTAAGTTTGGTTCTGATAATACATTTTATTTGGCAAAACCTTTCAACCTTTATCTAAAACAGGTTGATAATTTTACTGGTTTATGATATTGATATGAACCTTTTTGATGTCAAAAATGATGAAGCTTCATTTGAAGAGGGTATGCTCAAGTATTTATAACACTCACACTTTAAAATGGCATTGCACATAAATATATGCCTTTAAATCCATCATTAATGGCTCTTATATCACTCTCAATGTAAAAGTGACTTCATCCTGGCCACTAGATGGCCTGCAAGAGAGAACTAATCAGGGTCTCTTTCAGTGGTGGCTGGCCAATAAAGACATTTTCCCCTTTATTAGACCACTTGATAAGTGAGTATGAGTGTCTCAGCATCATTACCTTCAGATTTCTGTCATACCAGAAAAAAAATTTAATGATGGTTGTTTATTGGTAGGCTTTAGACGTTTTTTTATTGACCATGTGGCTACATGGTAGTTCTTGATGACACTTTAGCCAAGGCTTAGCTACTTATTTAAATTGCTTCAAACAGGGGTTCCTAACCCTTTTATCACCGTGGACTTTATTTTTCAATCATTATTTAGTTTTAAACTACATAATGGTCAGTTATGGAGATTAGGACAGAAGATTGGGGGTCTTTCTCATCTAAATTTGATTAAAATGAACAAAAAAGGGAGAAGGTATCTCCTTCCAGCTCGGGTCCTCTACCAGAGGCCTGGGAGCTTGAGGGCTCTGCAGGATCTTAGCTGTTCCTGGTCAGATGTTGTTCCTGGTGTTTCCTGGAGCCATGCATCCAGCTTGGGGGTTACTGCTCCCAGTGCCCCCATCACTCCTGGCACCACTGTTGCCTTCACAGCCCGTCGCATCTTCTCCAGCTGCTCTTTCAGCCCTCGGTATCTCTCCAGCTTCTCCTGTTCCTTCTTTCTGATGTTGCTGTCACTGGGGATTGCTACATCCATCACTACTGCTCTCTTCTCATGTTTATCCACCTCTATGTCAGGCTGATTGGCCATCACCTGCTTGTCAGGCTGAATCTTGAAGTCCCACAGGATCTTGGCTCGGTTGTTCTCCACCGCTTTCGGGGGTGTGCTTTATCTAGACTCTGGGGTCTCCAGTCCGTACTCGTCACGGATGTTTCTGTATACTGTGCCCTCAACCTGCCGTGTCTGCGTTTCCTTCCAGCATCTTGCACCCTGCTGTGATGTGCTGTACTGTTTCAGGGGCTTCCGTGCACAGTCTGCACCTGGGCTCTTGTCTTGTGTGATACACTCTGGCCTCTAATCATCTTGTGTTTAGGGCCTGTTCTTATGCAGCCATGATCAGTGCCTCTGTGCTCTTTCAGTCCTGCTTTTTCCAGCCACTGGTATTTTCTCTCTATGTCAGCTACTTCTTCAATTTGTTGGTGATACATGTTGTGTGTTGGTTTGTCTTAGTATGTGACTAGAAAATTTCTCAACTTGTTTCTCCTGTGCAATCACCTGCTGAATTTCTATTATCTTAATACAGCAGTACTCCCTCAGTTCTCAAGATAATTTAATCTTTGTTAATAGCCTGCAAGTAAATCTTGTAATATACTATCAGTCATGACTGACCACTATGCCACTTCACATCTAACTGATTCAGAGTGATATAATAACCATTTATGAGTGAAGCGGGTGTTTTTCAGGTGTGACATAGTGTGTGTTTGCTCACTGAGTTCCTGGAAGTTGATTAAGTCTTATTTCTGAAATATCAAATTGGACTATTCTGTTTCTCCCATCAGTCTATGGAAATCTTTCACCCCTTGTTTGCTATTGTTTCACTGCTGGAGAAATTTGGGGTTTTGGGAGGAAGATGCTCATTACAAAAAAATTGGAAATTTCCAATGAAATATCAGAAATCTCACGATAGCAGATTGACATCTGTGAAGATGTTCCAACGTCTAATACTGCCAAATATGTTATGTGTGAGAGAAAATTGAAACAAAGTATCACTTTTTTCAGATGTGATTTTTAGAGTAAATTTATTTGTTTTTTTAAGCCTTGACATTTTATGTGTGTGTAAGTTTTTTGTCTGTTTACACTCTGTAGCCACCAGCATATTAAATGAGCAAAATTGTAAATCATTCAGTCTGGATTGGCTCAGTACTATCCAGGTGAGTAGCACAACAGAAGCTGGTCTTGTATCAGATCACAGGGAATTCAATCTTTTTCAAACCCTTTGGGTCTGATTTTATAGGATCTCATTTAACTTTAGCTAAATTAAGCAAAATCATGTCCAGATTATGCTTCATGAGAAACTGACTGCTCGAGCCGGGATTGTTTCCATCTTGGTCCGCTTTCATTCCACCAGAATCACAACATTATACTAAAGATTCAGAACAGATACAGAAAACACGGGTCCACATCTCTTTGCGCTGGAAGACAACACTGCTAGACGCTGCAGCAGTGTGCTGCCAGCGTATCTACTCCATTTACAAATATAGATTTTAAAAGAAGAATTCTGGACTGAACGGGTCCGCGTTCCTCCTGTTTGACCCCTTCTGACGTATGAAAACGTTTGGTCCGTCAAGACGTGTGACTCCACTCACCACTAGGGGGCAGCAGTAGTCTACACAGGGCTTTTACGCTCCCCGAAAACTGAAGTGTAGTCGGTCCTACGTCAACTGTGTGCAATGCGCTTTCTAAACTCCCTCTTCGTAGCAGCTCCTTTGTGCTTCACACCAGGTCGGAGCGGCTTGGAGTGTGCTGACATTTGGGCTCGCCAGCTGAGCCATGAGCCTCTGCAGCGTGCAGGTAGTCTGCTGCCGCCCCGCACCGCTCCTTCCACTGGCCTCGTCCCAGCGGCGCAGGACTGAGAGGAGGTGTTAAAGTGAATGGAGCCCGACGCCGATCGCCTCCAGAGTCGCCGCGGCCGCTGCAGGAGGGGAAAGAAAACCTGACGGACTGGGGATCACCCCGGGGACTGTCGGAGGAGCTCGAGTTTCTCACGTCAAACTTCCCGTTATAGTGACCTTTCTGCGCGCCGAAGTGGGAGGACACCTACGAAGTGTAATGCTGAAATATGAGAGAACGGAACCGGGGCGGGTGAAGGCACATGGGAGAGTACTGTTCGTGTACTCTGGGCTCTGAAAGAGAGAAAAAACACGATTTACGTGGAGCTGGATTTGGCGACGAGGGATGAGTGCAAGAAGCTGATCTGTGGTTCCGGACAAACCTCTGCACGCCTCTCTCTCTCCAAACAACCTCAATGGATATATAGACTCAGAGGGCTGCACACACGCGCTGTTACACCTAAAGTACCATCAGATTTTACAAAGCCGCGAGCTCATCTAGAGGGGAGAGCCAAAATCAAGAGGAAGCTCGGATTCAGAAGCCAAAATGTTGCGGTTGTCTTTGACAGCTTTAAGTCTCTCCTGGACTTTGTTCATATGTATGAACAGAAGTTGTGCACAAGAAAGACAGTAAGTATGCTGGTGCATGTGCTATGTGAGAGGTGCTGTGCTGTGGACTGCTAAGACTGTTTACAGTTTGGCAATTTAAAGCCTATTCTCTCAGTTTCACTTGGTGGGATTTTAAAGTTACTGCTAAGTTTCAGTCCTGAGTTTATGGCATTAAAAGTGCAATGTGTCTTTTACCGGTCAGAGTGTCACTTGTATTTGTGTGAAGGCAACTTCATAACACTTCTGTATCTGCACACCTTGTTAGTTCTGTTCTGTAAGGCAACTTTACTGTTTGTCTGACTGACCTGGAAGGAGTCTCACAGTGACACTACTCTGCTGTTGCATCGGTGATAGCCAATTTGAGATAGCTGTATGTACGACTGTGGAATTCTCACATAAATTTAAATATTTCCAGCATTCTCAATAACATTTTAATTCCCTGTCACTGTTTCATTCATGCCATTGACCAGCAGCTTGTGGCTTCAGTTCTGAAAGTTCCTTGAGAGTAAATAGTACCATATAAGTAACTGTTCCATGTTGTCCACAGGGAACGGAAATGTATCCAGGAAAAATGACAAATTATCAAAAGTTTTGAACATGTTGGCTGCATGCATAGAAGGAAGCTTAATCTTCTTTAATGTCACATAAATCTGTGGCAGAAGTTTGAGCACATCGCAGATGTCTGAGAACCTAAAACCATGTGATTGTTGAAAGCTTCACCTACAAAGGAGAACACAAATCCTTCCCTGGCACTGACTGAACAGCTTTTAGCTGTCAGAGGACAGAATTTGGGCAAAAACAATGGGAACATAAGTACACTGAGCCATGTGACTGAAAAAAAAGTGTGGTCTCCACCACCTGATCCAGGCTCATCTAAGAGCTGGTTAAAATGACTGTAGATCAAACACACAGTCAATTTCCTCGTATTATTGTCCTCCTCCTGAAGCCTTAGTTTCCAGGGGGATTTTCTCATGGCTTTCGCTCTCCTAAGATCTGAATTTGCCTCTGGCCTTAAGGCTGAAGTGCCGTAATGCCAACCACCTGATCCACCTTTCATGCACGCAGTTGGGTTTTTGCTCAAGGCTTTGCTCACTTCTAGTTTGTATGATTTTCAGTGAAATTTCTGGGGCAGTGAAATGGCCCATTTTTCTTTTTGGGAAGACAAAAAAAAAAAACATTCTGAAAAAAGGGTGAATAATTAATTTGAAAGATGTTAAACACTTAAGTAGTCCTGTGTTGTTTTGAATCAAAATATCTTGTTATACAGGCTGGTACAGGGCACACACACATATCAAATATGAATTCAGTGAGATAACCGATGTGTTTTAGGCGCTGCATTCTGGAATCAAGAAACATTTTTCTCTTGTGCCAATGACAGTTTTTATTTAAACCCTTGAAAGATTAAAATATATATGTATGTATGTATATATATATGTATGTGTGTATGTATGTATGTATGTATGTATGTATGTATGTATGTGTGTGTGTGTGTGTGTGTGTGTGTGTGTGTGTATATATATACATATATATATATATATATATATATATATATATATATATATATAGTGATGATTAAAATCACCTCCTGTAATCAAACTCATATGCCAGAAGCAAACAAATAATTAGTTTAATTTCAAGATGCAGAATCGAAAAAAGAGGTTCCGCTGAAATGGAACTACCGTAATGAGATACTATTAGTGGAATCTTAACAGACAGACATTGAGTTTGGTAGTTTTCTTTATTTTAGGTGTTCTAGTAGCAGCTGTGTATGGCATAACTGATTCATAGTGTGACGTGCATTGTTTTCAACTGACATGACTGACATCTGCTCTACAGGCTCGTACAGAATAACTGTGCCCCAGTGATGAATTTTTGCAATACCATACTAACAAGAACATCTATCCCTCAACTTTTATTACCTGAGTAATGTGATTTATCCATGCCAGATGCAACTGGTCCTTTTTTTCATCCAAATGTGATGTAAAATCGATCCTTTTAAAAGAATTGCCGTTGCTCTGCAACCTATGTAACCGACTCCTTCTCTCAGTTCAGTGTTAGAGTGACTTTGTGGAATCTCAGTCATTGTTTTTGAAGTATATGATAAGTTTCTGTCAGGACTACCAGACCACCAAAAGAAAAAAAAACAAACACTTGGGCTCAAAGCTCATTGTTCTACCAGTACTATATCTCTCTCTAGTCCATCTGGAATGTTCTTCTGTGTGTGTGTGCGTGTGCGTGTGCGCGTGCGTGTGTTCATATATAAAGAAAAAGAACAGAAATTGAGTAATCTAAATTTGAAATTGATTAGAATAACTATTAGCATCAGCTGAACATCCGTACTGTTTAGCAGCCCACTAAGTGCAAAAGAATACAATTTGTACTAAATATGTAGCTGTGTTTGTCTACTTGAGTGTAGAAGTGGTTTTAACCTGATCCTGTTGAAGTTTAAATGACTTTTCTTGTGTTTTTAAAGGAGAGCAGTGAGAACAGGTGATGACCAGCATCCATTACAATAAAGCTGGCTCTCTATAGGTGACCAATGCATCAGTTCCCTGAGGAAAGACAGTTTTTAGGTTTTCCTTACCAGATGGGAAATGTTTGCTGTCTGGGTGAAGTAAACTGAGAAGTGAACACAGAAAATTTTGAAGCTCTCCACTGTCTTAATCTCCTGCTCAGATATGTGAAGGACAGATTTTTAAAAGCAATTTGAAGTGTAATATCAATTATGTAATCCTTGTAGCGTTTATCCCCGGGGTTTTATCGGAACGTTCACTTGTCAAATGCTGAATTTCACTCTGTATTGGTCATTTGGTAGTTGTTTGCTCTCAGTCCTTCTATAAGGATGTCTTCAGCAAATATGACCTTGGAGATGCTGGGGTAGTTAACAAACCAGCAGAAAAGAAGAAATATGAAATTGTACATATAAATTCAACAGGTTCTGTGAATCTCACAATAACTTCCCTGTAGAAATAAGAACAGGCGCACATAACAGAAATCACATGTATCTCGTGTTTGATTCTCTCCTCATTTCAATGGATCTTTTCTGCTTGACTTCTTTTGTCTCCTACCACTGCCTGTATTCTTATCTCTGTCTCATGTCCCATCTCTCGCTTTCTGTGCCGTGTCACTCATTTCTCAGGGGTTACTTGGTTGCTGCACCCTCTGTGTTTCGTGCCGGCGTTGAAGAGACTGTAAGCATAACCATCTTCAATGCTAAAGCAGAGACACGCGTCCAGTTGCAGCTGTCAGTGAAGGGACAAGCAGTTGCCCACAGCCATGGCTCAGTGCTCGGTAAGATCAAGCCTTTTAGCTTATGTAACATGGGTACATTGTATCTCTTTAAAAAGTGAGATATGAGGTGATTTGTTTCCTGGATGGTGAGATTACTCAGGTGTACATAAACATACAGTTTAAGCCCAACTGACTTGTATTGCAACTTTGTGTTCGCATCCACCTCTGGTTTTCACAGATATTACTTTTGACTGGAGGCATCAATTTGAACTATCCCACCAATCACTCAGTGTATACAGTGAGGCATTTGTTTGACAGCACCATTAACAGATGGTGCTTGTGCTTGCTCTGCCTAGAGTGGCATAAAGACAGGTTGCAGCTGGATTTACTGCTAACATAGGAGGAACTCCTCCAGGCGAGCTCAACCAGTCTCGGCTCTCATAATTACTGCATATTAGAAGCATTACACTGATCATTATATAGATTTGCAAAGTGTATAAGTAAATAACAAGTGAATGTAAAATATGTTGCTTTATATCTCTGCTTCTTTCTGTTTCAGAGAAAGGAACCATCAAACTAAAGGTAAGTCTGACCGTGGCAGTAATATTCGTGCTGCTTTCGGGGCATGATTAAAATGAATGCCACTGCTCTGTGGTGACAGCTGCACAGTAGTGAGAGCCCCTCATTGGAAGTGTGCACATTCCTGAGGCAACATGCAAATCAACACCAACATTATTTGTAATGCAACATCTGTCTCTGCTCATTCATTGGGAATAAGGTAACAGCCTCAAATATAATATGCAACAGCTGTTGACGTGCATGTATGGTCCGCCGCCCCTGAAGGCTGGAATAGATCAATCTAGTATGCATGTCTCTCTCTCTCCCTCTCTTTCACTCGCCCTCTCTTTTCCTGCAACCTCCGGTCTCATTCTCATGAGATACTGTCATATGTAGTGTGCTGTGTTGTAGCCTGGCGCTTTCTTTTGCCCTTGTATATGGTTGTTTTGTCGCTTAGTGACACCAGTAATCCTCAGAAAATGACAAATTGAGAACATCTTTGAACAAATATTAAAACGTTCATGACTTTTATTTAGTCTGATCCAGATTTCTGTTTCTTTCATGTCCAGGTTCCCCCTGGGCTCAGAGGCCAGGCTCATCTGAAAGTCTGGGGAAACCGTCACCTCACAGAGGGAGGTTACATTTTCCACAACTTCACCACCGTTACAGTGGAGAGCAAGGGCACAGCTGTCTTCATACAGACTGACAAACCCGTCTACAAACCCAAACATAAAGGTTCCGTCATAGTGCACCTGGTAGTTAATCAGTTAATCACACAGAAATGCAGAGAGCTATGGCACTTTAATTAGTGGTTGTTTTAATCCTGACTAAAGTGTAAATAGGAATATGTAGTCAGTGCCATGCTGACGTTTCAAGTGGAATACAGTGCTCCAATTTTGTAATCCTAACAATTATTTTTGTATGTTTTGAATGACATCAAATCCCATCACATTGCTTGATCTGGGAAGTACATTTATTAAGACTACTTCAATTACTAAGATTGAAAAGAAGCATGCCTGTGTGTGTGTGTGTGTGTGTGTGTGTGTGTGTGTGTGTGTGTGTGTGTGTGTGTGTGTGTGTTCTTGTATTTCTATCCTTGTCGGGGCCAAATGTCCCCACAAGGATAGCAAAACGTGGAACGACGTGCCTTGTGGGGACCTTTTTCCGGTCCTAAGTAGGAGAAACAGTGTTTTCTTGACCATGTTGTTGTTACTGAAAAAAGTAAAAGTGCAAAAACATTTCTTTAGGGTTAGGCTTTGTTGTGGTGTGGGTTAGGGTTAGGGTAAGGGTCAGGGTTAGGGGCTAGACATGAATGGGAGTCAATGGAAGGTCCCCACAAGGATAGAAATACGAGACTGGGCGTGTGTGTGTGTGTGTGTGTGTGTGTGTGTGTGTGTGTGTGTGTGTGTGTGTGTGTGTGTGTGTGTGTGTGTGTGTGTGTGTGTGTGTGTGTGTGTGTGTGTGTGTGTGTGTGTGTGTGTGTGTGTGTGTGTGTGTGTGTGTGTGTGTGTGTGTGTGTGTGTGTGTGTGTGTGTGTGTGTGTTAACATTTTTTTCTTGTTTTTTTGTCTTCAGTGCTCATCAATGTTTACACCGTCACCCCCGACCTGAGACCTGTGAATGATAAGGTAATTCTGGCTTTCATCCAATAATATCAATAGAAATTGCAGCATTTATCTTTGATCAATAAGAATGGGACCTTCAGTAAATCATGTCAATGTAAATATAGCTCTGTCAGGAACAAAATAAAAATTCTGGATGTTATTTTATATCAGTTATTTGATATGTGAACATTTCTGCGTCTATGCTGCTTTGACAGTAATTTGACATAACATTTATTACAGCATACTTTGCAACCTTTATTTGGTGGAGTTAAAAGACGAAGCCTTGCTTTGGCCCAAGTGCTGAGAAATGTACAGTCACCTATTTACAGAAGCCAAGCTGAAGTGATTTCTCTTGGAATGTCAGCTGTGGCTCCAAATATGCTGCGCAACTGTGAAGACAGATGGTTTATTGACGTTAGCAGCTATAAAAGTTTGTTGCAGGTAAAGGGCCGTGCTCACTTTCACAGATGGGTGATTGTTCTAAAAGGAATTAATGAGGCGAAGTTAGATTAAGCTTTAGGATTCACGGTTTTTTATCCAGTTTGTGTCATTCTGTATTTGTGTCTTTTTTTTTTTCTTTTTTTTTTTCAGATTGAGGCATATGTTTTGGTGAGTGGAGGCTGGAAGGACCACCCAGGGTTGGCAGAACCACGTCCGGGAGGGGATAGTGGCAATTTTAGTTCCCAGCCTGGTTAGAGATTACAGAGCTGAAGTCAGCGCAGCTCACCTAGATAACAGGGTTCTTTTTTGGAGCAGTGCAAGGATAAACAACATGAAAGAGGCCTCTTCTCTTCTCTTCTCTTCTCTTCTCTTCTCTTCTCTTCTCTTCTCTTCTCTTCTCTTCTCTTTCTGCCTGACTTCACTCACTGTTTGTTCTTCCAGGTCTTCTAGAACCTTGATTTGTTAGGAACACATCTATTGAGTTTATGGAAGCTTTTATATAAGATAACAGTTTGTGACAACAGAAAATGTTGTATAAAGAAATTTGATCTGTGGTAAAGAGCCAGGATTTTTGGATCAAGTTCATTTAGTTTAAGGACAATTTCCCAGTCACAACACATGAACGTATAGGTATAGTGACAACATGTAATACACAGTTAAATTATGTCCACATTTCTTGTTAAATCTGGCAAAAGGGTCTTATTGAAGTTCTGATGATGCTTTCAGGATCCAAGAGGGTCCAGGATGGTCCAGTGGAAAGACCTAAAATCTGTCTGCTGTGGTGAGCCCTTTTTCAGCACTATACTTAGAACACTGTAGTGTCGCATTGTATTTTAATTGCGGCGTTCTTAGTTAACTAGGTGAGCTGTGTAAAAATGAGCTTGTCTCCCTTTTTCCCTACATTTGAAGAAAGATGATGATAAACAGTACATTTCAATGTGGTTCATTCCGCCTGCTTAGTTCTTACGTTGGTAATGTGTCTTGTGATATGAAGAACCAGTATCAAACCCCTCAGTGTGTTAACCACATTCTTCTCTCTTGCAGGAGTTGTGAACATGAGTTTGCCTCTGTCTGACCAGCCTCTGTTTGGAGAGTGGTTTATTTTTGTTGAGGTGCAGGGCCACACCTATAACAAGTCGTTTGAAGTGCAGAAATATGGTGAGGATCCACACACATAGATAGTTTCTTGCGCCGCAGATAATGCCACAGGGACATTTCCAGCCACTTTGAGTATTGTTCAGAATTTTCCTTTTTCTAGTGATGCACTGATATTTCATCTTTAATTTATGTTTGTTTTGTTCATTTGCATACATCATTGTTGAAATTATAGCTATTGCTTTAGTAAACATGTTTTTTAGGAGACACCCTACTGCAATTAGTATAGTTTTACATTTTGTGTTGTACACTAATACAGTACCGTATAAAAATAAAATAAACTATTCAATTTGCAGTGATGCCCAAGTTTGAATTGGTGATTGATCCTCCAAACTATATCCGGGATCTGAACTCATGCGAGGAGGCCACTGTCAGAGCAAGGTAAGTCATTCACCGTTCATCAATATTTGAGAAGTTACTTGACAAAAAAAAAAAAAAAATCACAGTTTTTTTGGCTTATCATTCATACCCAACATTCCTGACAGAACTTAATGTTGTAAGTGGACTTATTTCATGCTTTTTCACCACTTGAACAAACTTTCCATGTGCAGTCTCATTTACTGATGAGAATGATGTTTGTGGTGGCCGCCTTGACAGTTATTTGCACACCTTTGGGAGCAATTTGGAGTTGAGTGTTTTGTTCAGGGACACTTTGCAAACATGGACAGGGTGAGATGTTCGATCGAATTGATCGAACCAGCAACCTTGCAATTGGAAACCAACATGCTCCTCTAGCTCAGCCGCAGTCGCTCCATACTGAACCACAGCAGTACCCCTCTTATGTAGCTGCTGACTCAGAGTAAATCTTTATGCATTAAGAAATGTCAACAGTTCCATTTTCCATGTTCAGCAATGACATGTCTTTGCTGTGCAGGTATACATTCGGGAAGCCAGTGACGGGGAAGATGACAGTCAATATGACTGTTAATGGAGTGGGCTATTATCGACATGAGATGGGCCATCCTGTGATCAAAACCATGGAGGTCAGTCTATTTTATTCCTTGAAATCTTGATTCCGATTGGAAGCTGTTACATATCAATGCTAATATGTGGGGTTAAAAAAGTAACATACCTCATCATGTCTTCTCTGCACTTAGATCAGAGGCTCAGCAAATTTCAGCATCTGTGTCAAGGACATGATGCCACTGGACGTGGCTGATCACTTCAGAGGCACGGTCAGCATTTGGGTGTCAGTGACCAGCGTCGATGGAAGCAGGCAAACCACATTCGACGATTCCACACCGGTCCATAAGCAGCTCATTGATATTAAGTACTCCAAGGATACACGCAAACAGTTCAAACCTGGCCTGCCGTACAAAGGAAAGGTAAGATTGTCTTTGAAACTCAGGACAATAAACTTAAAACAATTCATACTAAAAAAAAACAAAAAAAAAACATGAAGAGCTTTCATAATTGATTTTTCGTTAAAGGCAAATTAGGACACCATTGACACTGTAGGTGGACTCAGATATCCATCTTGCTATTATCCTGCCCTGTAGATTGAAGTCACTTTTCCTGATGGAAGTCCAGCTGATGGCGTGAGAGTGCGTGTTAAGGCAGAGCTGACACCCAAGGACAATGTCTACACCAGTGAACTGATCTCAAAGAATGGGCATGCCACCTTTGAGATCCCCTCAATTCCTATCGCTGCGCAGTATGTCTGGCTTGAGGTGAGTGACTGTACAAACTACACTTGTTTTTTTCTTTGAAAAAGAAATGGGAGAATTCAATAAACAAACTTTTGTTTTTGCTTGGCACAGACCAAAGTGACTTCTATTGATGGCAAGACGGTGGGAGACCAATACCTGCCCAGCTATTTGTCCATCAGTAGTTGGTATTCGCCAAGCAGGTGTCATATTCAAATCCAGAGCCTCAGCGGTCCACTCAAGGCAAGTCTTAGGCTGCATTTACCCCGTCAGTATAATGTGACCCAATTCTGATTTTAGTAGGGGTTGTAGGAAGTGATTTCCTCAGAGTTTCCTCTAAATTTAATATACATGCTTGTTTTCTTTCTGTTATCGTTGGATCACCCGTTGTTACTACCCTGTTCAGTGCAGATTTTGCTATATCTGTGTAACACCATGAGTGAGAGGGTTGTTGTGGCCAGTTGCACCTCTTTTGTTGTATGGTGTGTTTGGGTTCATGCTAATAAAGTTGAAATTCTTTATTCCAGTTGAAAATGTCAGCCATCCATTCCATTCATAGCATGGCCTGCTGACGCCACAATATGCGTTAGATGCACTTCAGATTTTTTCCTCCTTCTCATTCTAAAAATCCTGGCGTTGTTTTGTGAACCTCTCCGGCACTGTGACGTTATCATCGAACATATGTTATTATTCATGAGTTCACAGTTTGGTTCAGAAGTAGCCCGATGTTTCTAAACACTACAAATATGCTTGTGAAATGTTTCTGACATTGTTGGCAAACGTAATCATGAGAATCCGGTATGGTTCACTTGATAAAATACATGAAACCACACAGTAAAAAAAAAAAAAAAAAAGAAGAAGAAGAAAAAAATCAGATCTCGGCAACAAATCCAATGGGGCCATTAGGACTTGCAGTGTAAATAGAGCCTTAGTCTTCTTTAGTTTTTTGTGTTGCTGAAGTACCACTGTGGCTGTTTGATGAAACAAAAAAAAACATTTGTTGTTATTGTGATCTTGAAACAATACTTGTACCTCTCTGTTCGTATAGGTTGGCCAAGAGGCAGAACTGGCTCTCAAGTCTACATGTCCCTGTAACTTCACGCTGCACTATGAAGTGGCATCCAGGGGAAACATTGTTTTATCAGGTCAACAACCAGCAAATCTGACAGCCTCACACCGAGGGAAAAGAGCCACAGTCACGTTTGACAAGAACATACACACCACTCGCCTGCCTCCCTCTGTTTCTGGTAAGAAATGGGTCGATTTATCTTGTTTACTCACTGAAAAAGACGTCTCCAGTAGATGTTAAGATTCACAAATTCACAGAATGCCATTTATTGAAGTGGTTATTTCATGTTGTAGTACTCAGTAAACCAGTAATTTCATGTGATAACTTTTCTGAATGAGTTTGGAAAATTCCTCCAGTGTTCCTCGACATTAGGTGCTATATTTTTTTTGTTTTTTTTATGAGGAATGTGTCACCTTGGTCATCTTATTTTGCCGCCAATCTGCCAGGTGTGGCAGGCACTTCCTCCCAGGCCGAGATGGACAGCTGTGTTTCGTATCTACGTTTCCCTGTTAGTCACAGCATGGCGCCGTTCAGCCGCTTACTGGTCTACTACGTGAGAGAAAACGGTGAGGGTGTCACGGACAGCCTGCAAATCCCTGTCCAGCCTGAATTTGAAAACCAGGTTTGTAAACACTGTCATTGTAATAACTTCAGTTTTATAGAAAAAACAGTGTCGTTACTGTAGTGCAAGATTGTTTTCAAATGTGTTGGTTTACAGTAAATCTATCTTTCTCTCTGTCGGTGTAACTGTTTACTAAAACCCAGAGTAAAGGGCGCACTCTCTGTATACATTTTGGAGCTTAAGCTAAGTATTCATGCACCAGCCATTACACCACAGTGTAATGTCTGTAAACAAACAGCTGTGTTGGCCTGTGAGAGCTCCGCAGTTCCTGCCTGCATTAGGTGGAGTTAACTCCCTGAAGTATTTACAGCTCTCTGGTATGCCCTGCAAGACTTTGTGTGTGTGTGTGTGTGTGTGTGTGTGTGTGTGTGTGTGTGTGTGTGTGTGTGTGTGTGTGTGTGTGTGTGTGTGTGTGTGTGTGTGTGTGTGTGTGTGTGTGTGTGTGTGTGTGTGTGTGTGTGTGTGTGTGTGTGTGTGTGTGTGTGTGTGTTACGAGTTTTGTGAGGAGGGGGTTGTGAGTTCAGCATGAGCCATGCAAATAAGTGGGTTTGTGACAGAAGGGGATGACATGTTACGTAACGGTGAAAGGAGGGCAGTACAAATGATTAGCGGGGCTAATTTGAGACTGTGTGCCAGATAAAAAAAAAAAATGTTTTGGAGTGTGAAAGTTTACAGCACACCATTCTTCTTTCGTTGAGGATTCCAGTTTTCCACTTTCTGTCATTTCTCACCACATTATTGTTATAAAAAAATGTTATTATTTTGTTTGTTTGTATTTCTAAACAGATGAAATGAGTAATGAATCTGTAACGTTATTTCAGGATGTTATCACTGACCTCATCAAAATTGTCTCATAAATGAAACGGTGAACATAAGACTGGCATTAAAAAAATAAGTATTTGTAATGAAAGTGTTGAATGCAGCGTGGTTTTGTGAAAACAACTTTTCGTCTGCATCTTGTCTTTACTGGACTACAGGTATCCATTTCTGTGTCAACAAATGAGTCCTTGCCGGGAGACCCAGTGACTCTCCGTGTCCGGGGCGAGAGAGGCTCCTGCGTTTGTGTGGCCGCAGTGGATAAGAGCCTTTACCTGTTGAAGCCTGACTTCCAGCTGAGTCCTGACAAGGTCCATCATATTTAAAATTCAAAATCAATTTCCAATTTGATAACGATTCATAAATCTTTTTGTAACTTAAAGAAATGATTTGTACTGATGTGTTTTCACCGCATTATCTTCTGACCAAAGATTTTGACTGTGTGTTTACATGAATGTGTTTCCAAAGTACAGGTGTTTAAAGAGCTGGCAGATTTTGATGTGTCAGATGCTTTTGGTGTCCCCAAAGATGATGGACACTTCTGGTGGCCTGGACTTGCATCAAAGCGACGCAGGCGGTCCTCTGTGTTCCCCTGGCACTGGGACATCACTAAGGATGCACGCTTTGCATTCACAGTGAGAACACACACTGAGATAATGAGCCCACCTTCAGTGTACAGGAAATAAGTCATAATATTTTCATGTATTTTTCGTGCAGGAAACAGGTCTAGTAGTGATGACAGACATGGTAAGCTTAAACCACCGGCAGAGTGGAGGCATGTATACAGATGAGGCTGTTCCTGCCTTTCAGCCGCACACCTCCACCCTAGTGGCTGCCATGCACTCCCGCTCCACAACCAGGTAAAGAACTCAGTCTGTCGGCATCATCGGACTAATTTCTAGCACGCTTAAAACTGAGTGCATTGGCTTGTGTTGTTAGTAAAAGAGTTGAACTAACTTTTACAAAAAAAAAATACACTTCATACTGTGAGTGGTTTGGGTGGGTGTGATGATATTATATAACTGTATATGAGTTCAGTTTATTAAACTGTCTGCTTTTCCATGTTCAGAGGTGCTCTTAAGCTCATAAATTTCCATAAAGGTTTTCCTTTCTCTCCTTAACCAAATATTTAGTTGAAGAAAAAAAAAGTGTGATGGTGGGAAATTTGTAGTGTTTTTTTTTTTTTTTTTTTAAACTGGACCACACACAGTAATGATGGGTGTATACTTCACAGAAAACAATGACCATGAAAACAATCCCAAAGAAGAGCAATAATTACTTCACAATCCCCACATTTATTTCATAGTAAGACACTTGAGCTAGTTTCTGCTGCAGGGTCCCACGCTCTCTCGCACTGCGTGAGCAAGGCACCACTCCCTCATGCTGGACTTCACAAGTGGCGGTCACGTTGGCCTCCCACATAGCTTGTTCTGGCTACTCCTGACTGGGACCTGTGGGCTACCAGGCCCCAGCGTTAGGTCTTGCTGACCCATGTCCAAGCAAGGTACACAATTAAATTGTGTGCCTGCATGGGGTACTTTTGAGCTCGTTTGTGTTGGTATTTACGCCAGACCTGTCCGCCTTGGGTGGCCTTACCAGGAGCTCATTGCTCCAAACAGCAAAGCTCTAATCACTCAGCCACTCAAGGCGTCATGCCAGGAAGAAGCTGCAGACTCGAGACAGGTGACTGTGGTCGTCACTGCACAGGACCGTTGCAGTGAAATTGGGGTGAGCTGTTTACTGGCCAGTCTGCAGTCCCACCCTCACCTATGGTCATAAACTGTAGGTCACGACTGAAAAAATAAAATTGTAGAACCAAAATGAGTTTTCTTTAGAGGGTGGCTGAGCTCAGCCTTCCAGGAGAAACTAAACGTTGAGCTGCTGCGTCTCCACAGCGAGAGGAGCCGGTTCAGACGGTTCAGGCATCTGATCGGGACGGCTCTTGGTAGCCTACAGTTGGCTTTACTAGGGAAGGCCAAATGAGCGTTGGCCCGGAGGTCAGCCCGGTATCCACAGGACAGACTGTGTCTGAGGCTTGGTCTGGGAGCAGCCCGGGGTCCCATAGAAGGAAGACGTGAGGGGCAGAGTGCCTGAGAGTTGTTGCTCTCCGTACCAGCTCTGGATAGTATATTTTAAAGAATTTGTCACAATATGACAATTACTCAACCAATGTGTATCGATCAAAGAATAACATTAGTTGAATAAATGTGAAATGAGTGGAAGATAGGCATAGGAACAAAACATAACATAAGAATTGGGGGTCTCACCATTTTATTTGTCTACACGTTTTCCAGTGCCACCAACTTATTTGAACGCATGATGTGACTCTAAAATAATCAGTGTGGTATTATTAAATGCATTTATGTTCACTTATGGGGATGTTTTCTTAGACCAGCTGAAGTATTTTACTGATGACAACTTATGTTTTGGTTTGTAGAACTGAGAAGCGGAGGCGCACATTTTTCCCGGAGACTTGGGCGTGGCACTGCTTCAATGTGAGGTACTTAAATAAATCTCTACATGAATATTTCAGATGTCATGTTTTTTCATTCACTACCGTTACCAAAATTCTATGTCCTCATAAAAAAATGTAAGTGTATTTTGGGGTTAGGGATGTGGTTTCAGGTTCATAATTACTGTCTCACATTATAAAACTATGAACTAAGTTTTTGACACATTTTAAAACTATTTGGGTTAAAGTCAGGGCACTCAATTATTAGTGGTAGTTAAGGTAAGGGTGGGTCATGTTGGTCACTGAGGACAGAATTCCACATGCCCTCACTTCAACACACCTGATAGTAATGATTGGCTCATCGTCAGGCTATCTGCAGAGCTTCATCATAATGCATTCATTAAATTTTGGTGTGGTCCCCACACAGACACAGCTTCATGTTTGTTTCTTTGAAAACACACTTTTCAGCTAGATTTGCTTCACATTCTCCTTTGGTGTAATTCGAACACTGTCTAAAACATTAGAGAATAGTGAAATGGAGAGCTGAAAAGAAAATGTACGCGAACTTGAAATATGACAAAGCAAATGCTGAATGAATGAAAGCTAAGAGTAAGACCCGGCACAAAGAAAAAAGTTAAGCAGATGGACATTTTAGGATTGAGAGTTTAACATTGAGATAGTGAGATAAATGCATGGATAAAGAATTTTACAAGGAACAAGTACAGATGCAAATAAAGAATTTTGGGAGATGTTTGGGACACAAGAAGTGTGAGACTCTGCTGCATGTGTGAAGGTTTGTGTTCCATCATGTTCAGCATCCATCATTTCTCCCTTTGGGTGTAAAGGCACCTCATTTAGTCTTGGAACATAGCCGTACTGTCTGAAGAGCTCTTACCATTCATTTCGAGCCAGTGTAAATAACTTGGCCCATTGATTTCTTTGGACGTGACTTCAGCTCCCCCTTATTTCCTGAGAAGTCTTAAACTCCCATTTTCTTAAAAACTCTATTAAACTGAATTTTGGGCAACTTCGATCAAAAAAAAAAAAAAAAAAAAGCCCTCAAAAAAACAAAAAAGGCGTACACGCAGGTTTTCAAGTTTATTATATCCTGTGACTCTTAGCCAAGACCAACGTTAAATATGTGCTGCCAATAATGATCTCAGCTTATTTCATTGAGAAAAACAGATTGGGTCAACACCTGACTGTCTCTCATATATCTGCTTCAGAGTGTTTTTGCTGTCGTTACGTTAGTGCAGGTGTTTGTGTTGACACAGGTGTTGCTAACATTAGAGTAATCCACAGTGTTTCATCAAGCCGACCTTGGAGCCGGTGCCTTTTAATTCCTTGTGTTGAGTGAAGTT
Organism: Salarias fasciatus; assembly: GCF_902148845.1. Lineage (NCBI taxonomy): Eukaryota > Metazoa > Chordata > Actinopteri > Blenniiformes > Blenniidae > Salarias > Salarias fasciatus. The sequence goes on along the minus strand of NC_043766.1, from coordinate 19,693,100 downwards.
ATGGCCGGACCTTTTTATTTCGCTGTCCAATATGGTTTTCCTCTCAAGTTGTGTCTCAACATGTCTTTGACAGCTCTGAAACCGGGGACGCTGAGCTCCAGCTGGAGGTGCCAGATTCAATCACCACATGGGTGGCAGAGGCCGTAGGGCTGTCTGAAGAGCGAGGACTGGGTTTAGCCGCGAGAGCTGAACTTCGTACTTTCAAACCCTTCTTTGTGGACTTCACGCTGCCCTATAGCCTCATCAGAGGGGAGCAGACCAAAGTGCCCCTAACAGTCTACAACTATCTGCCTACATGTGCCGAGGTAAGATCATGAATGAGAGGGCAGCTGGGCAATAAAAAAACAAGATGCTTTTCATTAGTCAGCGCACTACACATCTGATGAGCAGTAGTGTTCACACACAACCAAACACAATCTGAACATTTAGAGAGTGCTTTTAGTGAATGAGATGCAGTTCAGAGACCCAGTTTGAGCATTTTGACCCTCTAAATATACATGTTGTTCACTTCATTTGTCGTTTCATTCATTCCTCTTTCACTAATGTGAGACAACAGTGCTATTATATTATGCCATTGTGTTACTCTGTGTAACCACGGTTCATTTTAAAGTGCTACTAAAACTTGAAATTTTTCTACATTTTTAACAGTTTTGTTTGTCAGAAAAGATTTAGATTTTGATCTCCTCAGAGCGGGTCAGGGTTCCTGGTAATCCTGGTGTCCCCACTTTAGCTTTGGTGGTAAAAGATAGTTCATGTAGTGTGAATTCTTGTGTGTTTCTTTACTCTCACACCAAAGTCCATCAAAAACATCTCACAAAAGATAGCAAGTTTCACAGAAATGTACGTTTGCAATTATTTAATTGAATTTATGCATGCCTGAAAATAATCTCGGTAGGAATTATGCAGGTGCTGATAGCATCTTCAATGTGACATCTGTAAAACTAGCTATCTGTATAAACTTTCATGAAGTAATTGGTCCTGTTGATGACACATGAAAGCATAAAGCTTTGAAGCATTTTGAAGCTAATACAGATCTCAGATGGAACACAGTGCCTCTTTTAGGTGCTGAATATGTACACAAATCAAGGACACTCATAGGGTCTCTCAAGTCAGGTAATGTCCAGGGTCAAAAAAAAAAAAAAGAAGTAGGAAAAAAAGAATAAGTCTGTCAGGTGAAATTAGCCTAGGAGTAGGTATGTGTACGCACTTTGAAGAGCCTTTAAGCCGTGCCATGGCCTTAAATGGGTCCATCCTGCGCTCTGCAGAGCTGACATCATGATGTTTGCAGATGAGTCTGTTAAATGGCCTGTGCGTGTTCTGCCCTGATGTCATGTTAGGTGAATATGCAAACCAGAATAGCCCTCCCTTTGATGTCCACCCCTGAAACATGTGATTCTTATATTTTCTGCTCAGTTATTTATGACTAGTGGCATGCAGATAAAGGGCAGTTAAAAGATCCCTCTGCATTACCGAGCCCTGCGAAAATTGGACTATGAGTGGAACTTAATCCTTCAGGGAGCTCAAGAAGCATGAGTCAGTCAGCATGGAAAATTCACAATGTGATTTTAAAAATTCTCCTTCGCTTTCAGGGCTTTGAGGAAACACGCTATATGAGGGAGAGGCGTGCCTGGCAGATATGATATCATTGTGAGCTGTCAGGAGATCAACCGCCTCTGATTTGTCTGTTCCTCTCCTCTCCTCTCCTCTCCTCTCCTCTCCTCTCCTCTCCTCTCCTCTCCTCTCTCAGGTTCATGTAAAAGTGTCAGTGCCAAAGGGCATCAAGTTTGTTGGCCATCCTGGAAAGCACCATCTCACCAGAAAGAAGTGTGTTTCTCCGGGAGAAGCTACTCCTACATCCATTGTTTTGTCTTTTACCGAACTTGGATCCGTCAACATCACAGGTAGAGCCAGAACTAATTAAACCTCCTCATGACGTCTACTTTCTTATCGTTTAAAGTTCTTTCAATGGACACACTGTAATGTCTCATGTTTATAATATTTTTTTCTATTCTCCTGTAAAAAAAAAAAAAATAGATAAATAAAAATACTTGTGCCGTGACCGTGACATTGGATCAAAATTAGGCTAAACCATGGATGATCAATTACAGTCAGTAATCAATAAGTCATACAACAATGTTGGCGTAAAACATGACAAACTGCAGCATGATAAAACTAATGATGGCCTAAACTGATTAGCGAAGCTCTATAGCTCTCGTCACATGTTTATAAAGAAGAAAGAAAAACATTTCTTGTGAGGATCGGATACAGAACTTTCATGTTTATGTAAACAATAAAGATTCGATTACGCATGCCAAAATATTATTAGGATTCATAAGTGCTCAAAAAACCTCTTGCACTATAGCTTCAGTCCCTTTAGCGTTGTGCCTTCCAAAAAGGCAAGTCCTTGACTTAGGAGAGCTTTGTTGGCGAAGATGCTGAGCTGTGTGTGATCCGGTCACCCAGCCAAGTTACAAATAGTCCCCTCCAGAGCGCATGTGAAAACAAAGCAGGCCAGCAGTGGGGGAGTAATCAGAGCTGCACTGTGACACTCAGTGGCATGTTGATGAGCTTGCAGGTCACTGACGGTCAATGGGCCCCCCATGGCCCCACTCCTAGTCCTCTGGCCCCTTGTGTTTCCTTCTCACTACACACACACAAAGAGCCGACACTGGCACAGGGCCACATGTCCAGTGGGCTCCCCAGCAAGAGAACGGGGAGTCCTTTTAGGGACATATTTCCCCTGTGTGATGTATGTTGATGTCCACAAATGACATTAGTAATGTGGCCTCATTAGTTATTGTTGACTTCACCATCGGTTTTGATGTGATTCCTCAATAACTTGACAATTTGCCAACCTCATAATTTATAAAATAATCCTTATTAGAAGTGAGTTAATCGGGTTAAGTTTTGATGTATAGATTTATAACAGTGATCACAGTGTAGTCCAGTCACATGAAAAATGCTTCTTTTTAATCACTGCTTCTGAAGTGTGTGTGAGCATTATATGCATTAACACACCTCTGACTGTGCTGTTTGTTTTCTCGATAGCGCGTGCCATTGCATACAGTGAACCAAGCTGCTGTTCAGATGGATTTCCGGCAGCAAAAATGGGGAATGATGCTGAAGAAAGAAGAATCCCTGCTGGACATGACTTCGTCCGTAGGACTGTCCTTGTGGAGGTGATTATAGCAACTCTCAGGAAAGACATCATATTGTTGCCTTATATTTGAGATAAAAGACTTTTTTTTCTTCATGTCCCTGTTGTCTGGTTTTCAGCCAGAAGGCCTGCTCAGAGAATACACCTACAGTGTCTTCTTCTGCCCTAACGGTTAGTGCTCGTGTATTAGTCTAATGTCATAAAGCATTGTGGTCCTCTGAAAGGTTTTAAGAAGGACTGCTTGACTGCTTCTCCTCCATCCAACAATAACTACACTTTTTTAATGTATTCCCGCCTTAACTGAAGTAAATCCTGAGTGTGTTGTGCATTCAATTTCACAGAGAGGATCCACATTTCCACTCCTAACAAATATGAATATCAGTATGTGAAAAAGCCGGCCAGGATGAACCAGTTCCAGGTGGCAGTGAAGACCCACAACGATGCCCATTTTGCCCTCTCTGCCAGTCCCCACGACAGCGCAGAGATGCTAGAGATTGTACTCGGGGGCAGGCAGAACACTCGCTCTTGGATTTCAGTGGGCAAGATGGGGGATCCACTGGTCAGCGCCTCGACGCCAGGCATCCTGTCGTGGGATGAGTTCCGCAGCTTCTGGATCAGCTGGAAGGGCAACACGGTACAGGTCAGTGATGGATTCACGTGTTTGTATAAAGCTGAGCTACTCTCAGTCAACAGTGTTTGTTCTTCTGTGCATGTGCCTACAATCAAATGAGAGAAAAGCCCTCAACGGGCCATGAGGTTTGTGTGTTAGGAGAACTGGCGCCGCTTTTATTTGGTGTGTCTTCCTGTAAGGTCACGCTTAATAGGCCGATGTCAGTGAGGACGCTCGGTGATCCATGGCCCGGTGCTTGCATGGCAGTCAGTGGCTGGCACACCGTTCCCCAGCCCTAGCCTCAGCATTAGCCTCGCATCATTTACCAAAGGCAGTAATTAAAAGCCCGCGTATAACAACCCAAAGCATTTCATTTATTTTCTTAGGGGGAGCTGACTGCGGTGTTTTAGGCTGGCTCTGGGGGCTCGGCCCTGCATGGTCTTTGGTTTAATATGATTGGAAAATTAAACTCTTATATCAGAGAGGAAGTGTGCTCTACATGGGTCTTTTCAAATGTTTGTTTTTGTGATCGTGTGTGGGAGGTGCATGAATCACATTGGCACCACCGAGTGTTGGCAGGAGAGCCAGCTGCAAGGGAGCAGCACCACTTTCCTGTTGCTCATTAATGCTCTCTTAGTGACACTTGCCTCCTCTTTCCAAGAATTATTTGGAATTACCTTGTTTTCTTTTTTCTTTTCAGGTGGGCCATGGCTTACATCCGTCCAATGAATCGGTGATCCTCCAGTGGGATGGCCAGTTCCAAGGACAGGTTTGAATGTTTTGTGATTTCTTTACTCTGAATGCAGATTTTATTTTGTTGTGCTTCACTTCCTCTTCAAGGTGTTTGTGTGTGTGTACTGTATACGTTTATCTTGCAGGTGCGACACATTGGCTTTTCGACAGGCTGGGGCTCAGTTGGAGAGTTTAAAATCTGGAGGAAAGAAGACTCTGATGATAACCACAATGAGGCCTTCACACTGGGGGTGCCGCACAACATGGTGCCAGGATCTGAGAGGGCCACTGCATTTATGATTGGTAGACTTTTCTTTGATTCAATGCATATGCATGATCCTGGTGATCTGAACTATTTTCTCATTCGCTTTCTATAGAGCTGTCCTACACAAGGCTGTGATCTCTTCTTTTGAACTAAGCTGAACTGCAGTAAGCTTTGCAGCTTGAACCTGTGTGTTCACCTGTTTTTAGGGGATGTCATGGGGCCAACACTAAATAACCTGGACAAGCTGCTCAGGCTGCCGTTTGGGTGTGGCGAGCAGAACATGATTCACTTTGCTCCAAACGTCTTTGTCCTGAAGTACCTGCAGAAGACCAGGCAACTCAGCCCCGAGGTTGAGAATGAAGCCACTGACTACCTGCTTCAAGGTAAATGAAAAGTATGTTTTACAGGTGGGGTGGTTTTAAGCTATGGACAAAGTGTTTCGAATGCATTTGCTGTTTACACTGTAATCTTTCATTTAAGAAAATAGGTACAAAATACTTTTTTTTTTTTTAAACATACATAAATTAGCAAAACAACATTTGATCCAGATGTTTTACAAATGCCTCCTCATGTACTTTCAGTGAGCCTGAAGGTCTTTCAGATGATGAAATGAAAAAAAGCCATTTAAGCCTCATATGAGTCAACAGATCAAATCCCTTCTGCCCAAAAGTGCACAAAGTGGCTTTCTACTGAGAGGGTGGAATGTTGTCTAATTGTTGGCAAGTTGTTTTCTGCTGTTGAGTTTTCTGGAAACTATTACAGTAAAGTTTACATTAGATGATGAATTTTGTTGGTGGAAGTGTGAAATAGTTGATAGAGGAAGCGTGTTCTGGTTAGCACTAAATACAGGGGATCACGGACTGGAACGTGGGGCTGGACTTTGTTATTCTGAGTTACCCTTTCTATCGTTCTCTTTTTATTATATTTTCCTTAAAATGTCCCACTGTTTGAAATACTGAACAATCGAAAAAGTGCAATGATTTTCACAGAATGTGAAATCTTTTTAGATGTTATTGATTTGTACACAAACTTTAAACAATCAGAAATGTTGAAGTTAAGTTATTGTAATTAATTTGGACCAGAAAACTGATTTACTAAAATATGGAGCAAAAAAAAAAAAACAGCCAAGCATCTGTATCAACTGTATTTACACATGATCAATTTTTTCCTCACTGTGACCTCCCTTTAGTATTCTGTTTCCAGTCAAGTTGTAAAGTACTCAAAGATCTTCACTCGTTATTGTCGTTTAAAGTACAACAAACATGTCACTTTCCCTTGGTGTGTTTCTCTTGTGTGAAAACACTGAAAAACAAGAACTGGCTGGTGGTCAAAATAAGTCTCCTGTCCATAATGTTTACAGGAGATCAACATTGTCCTGTATTTCTTGCTCATTACACCAACATTTAGAGTCCAGTGTCAGCTTGTTTCCTTTTGCTTCCTCTGATGGATAGATATACACATAATGTAAATAATAATTGACAAAACAACCTAGCATAAGATTGTGTTTTGTCCTTGCTTCTGCAGTGTTTGTAATGAGAACCATTTCTTCCATGATGTTAAAGATTGTGCAGATGTTTCAGCCTCAATATGAAAATGTCCTTTTCATCATGTCTGACCACTCTTAAACACTCTCTGAATACCTCTTTCACCTTTTTTTGTGTCCAGGATATCAAAGACAGTTGACCTACAAACGACAGGACGGCTCTTACAGTGCCTTTGGTGAAAGGGACTCATCTGGCAGTATGTGGTGAGTTTAGAAGTTTAACCAACTTATTTCAGCCAAGGTTTTCTGTTGCCACAATTTTCTTCGTTAACTGACATTTTGAAGGCCAAAACAGTCGGATTCAAAAATTATAGTTTCAGTACATTGTGCTCATTATTCTTTTCCTTTTCCTGCCTTTTAATCTCCTGTAAGTCTTCCATTCCTGTTTATTTCTTGATTGCGCACCCTGGGGCAAGGCAAACAGGCATACGGCGTTGATACTGAGATTATTTCTCTCAATGGGGGCCCCACTGTGTTTATTTTGAGGCACAATGTGAAAACTTCTGACTGATTTATGAACTGAAGTGGGTATTATGATCTTTATTAGAGCTAGCGCTGTGAAACAGCAGGTAACACAAAAGACAGAGAAACATAAACAAATGGAATAATTGGATCCCTGAGGTCGGCAAAGCTGTCAAGATTTACTTGCAGTCAATCAGGTTTCATACCTGTGCCGCCTTCTGAGTGGACCCATGCAGCTTTGGCCCCTCAGGCCAGCTTTTAATGCCACCATTCTGAGACAGTGTTATAGGTTTTCTGGAGCCCCATTGCCAAGAGGCTCATTATTTTTTTCAAACATGGCCCAGAAAGTAGATGTAGTGCATGATTCCTCATGACTCACTACCTGCTTGTAATTGGTAACATTAGACTGCTACGGAAAAGCCTGAACTCTTGCCCTGATGACTGTGAGAGGATATGAGGATGTAACAAGCAGTGGTTTGAGTTTCCTTTGGCACTCGGGGCAGCAAGCGTGGGTTTTGGGCACAACACAGATGGCGAGCCTTCAATAAACCTCCATCAGACACTCAATGAATCCATCAACAACACAGTTGCATCCAAAGCAAATGCTGCTTGTTTTTTTCTTTTTTTAATTTCCAGAGTTCATGTACAGAGCTGTGCTTTTACTACATGCAAAAAATAAACAACGCAGTCTTAGTGTTTCTCAGTGTGTGGAGGTTTATCTGAGTCGAGCTTATAATTAAAAGGCTGAACATGTAGTTGGCAGGAGGATGGTGTTGGTCATCTGTGAAGTCAGGGCTGCCGCGACACAGTGCGAGCTGAGGGTCACTAACGTAATGCTAACAGGGAGACACTGACAGACACTGACAACAAATTATAATTTAGGTTTTAAAATCTGACTTATTTTTGTATTGAGGTGAACTATGATATTCTGCTCTTGCAACATACAGATTCGAGGTCACAATCAAATTAGCCAAAAAATTAGCACTTTATTGAAGTTCCTCAGTACATGAAGGAATGAAGTGACTGCTGAAAATAAACAATCAGCTATTAACTATTTGTTTGTTGAAGTAGTTTGTTTTAAAGCTATAGTGCGTAACTTCGGTCGCCCCCTAGCGGAATTCTGCGTTCTTACAACATTAAAGCCGGCGCTTCCACATGACATACGCCCAGGTGTCCCCGGTGTCCCCCCCTCCTCCTCTCCCCTAACTGCTGCCAGGTGATTCGCGTTTCCACAGCGTGAATCAATGATGGAAACGGTTTTTATTCAGTGTGAATAAGGACAGCTGGTGAAAAAAAGATGGACTCTTCCAAAGAGGTAATTATTGTTTTTTTTTTTTTTTTTTTTTTTTTTTTGCCACAGAAACGCAAATAGCTTATTACAAACGGGAGACAAGGTGCCTGCTTTCTCCACCGAGGAAAAGCCACGCCAATACAAATCCTCGTTTGCCTTCTCCGTCGGTCACTTTCCTTCTTCGCCAGCAATCCTTCTGCCGACCGTCCAGGCTTTTCTTTTGGTGGTAGGATCCACTTCAGGACTCTTTCTCGGCCATTTCTGCCTGAGCTCTGCCTGTCGCTATGAGACCCTCCGCGCGTCCTCCCCCTCCCTTCTTGTTGTGACGTAAATGCGGAATTTCCTGCGCGCCAGCACGGGAATGTCGCCGGTCGACAAGCAAAGCAAGAATTATATATATTGAAAAATCCCGCGAGATGTTAGAGTAGCCGATCGGCTTAATCTGCATTTTGTCATCTCCACTAGTCGTGGCTTGGCTAAAACGGACATTCATAGACATTTAAAGTTACGCACTATAGCTTTAATTACCTCTGTCAATCACGTGCAGGTAGTTGTGGTGTTGCCGTAACACATTAGCTGAGCTGTCAGCTAAGTCAAGTTTAAAGATTTTTATAAACTGATGACATTGAGAAGCTGCAGATAAACTAAAAACATACTGATAGCAGTAAATAACCTATTATAAAAGTGAGCTATTTTTTTTATTTAAGGCCTCAAATGCCTGACAGGCAGTACGGACACAGCCGATCCTCCGCAGCTCAACAACTGCATTCATGTAGATGAGAGTAAAAAGTGAGAACCTCATTACAACTTTAAGGATTGTAACAGTTTAACAGTGTTGGGAGCCCCATAGTTCTGTTTAAAAAAGGCTACCCACCACAGTGTTTTTGATTTTGTAATAATTATTAGTAATAGAATTATTTCAACTTTTATACAAGCACGGACACACACACACACCCCAGTATTGAGCGGCTTTGTTTTTTGTACTAACCAGATTTGATGAAACTTTGGTTTTAGCCCCTACAAGTTTTCTCCTCTCCGCTTGTCTCAGCTTGCGTTGATTCACCTCAATCACACAATTCTCTCCCATTACTGCGTCTTACCTGGTTACTGGGTCCTCCGTGATCCATATGTTTATCACCATACTACACAAAAATGGATGACACCGTGTTGTTGCAGACATTAAGTCCTTGGTCCAGACATGACTCTGTCCTAAAAGTTTGGAAAACAGTTTTAAAGTAAATTAAGCTGTTAAGGTTTTACTTTTCTCCTTTTTTTTTTATTTGTAATGACGGGGAAAAAAATAACACTAAACCTAAAAGTGGGCTTCAACAAATTTGTAAAAGGCTGCATCTTCCTAATGTGATGGTCTTTGAAGAATGGGGAAGTGGCTTTTTTTTTTCATTTTCTCAGACAGTTTTCATTTTTTTGGAGCTGCTGCATGTTGAGGCTGGCATGGCATGTGTGTCTGCCCAATGACTAATCTGACAGCGTTCGGAGGGTTGGGGGGCTGAATACCACAGATTGAATTCCGTGATATCTGCTGCTGTATTAATCTAATATCTATTGCTACTCCTGTGCCAAATGGGCAAACCAGCAAGGGTTTCCTTGTTTCTTTCTCTGTTGCTTGTCTGTCACTGTGGAGTTGGAGCAGTTCCTGGGGCCATTTTTAAAGTCTATAAATTTGGTATAATCAGTAAGAGTGCACATAACATTTAGAACTTCAGTTTTGTTTTGGCTGATTTCCATTTCTACCTGAAGTTGACATAAATTAATTTAAGACAGTTTACCAAAAACAAAACATGAGGTTCTTCAAAAAAAGTCCTGGTTAAAGGTGCATGAAGGAGTTTGCACATTTTATGCGAAACAACGGCCCCTGCAGGCCTTGGGCATAACTGCAGCTTAGTGAAACGCTCGTGCCTGTGGCTTGCGTCCATGTACATGCACGGAAGAGGGGAACTCCTTCCTCGCTCTTTAAGTAGTGCTCGAGTAAAATTTAAGTTTCTTTTGCCTGCTGGGGTCTGTGCTGGAGTTGTGGCAGTGCTAGAAGCTGGTCTTTTCTTACTTTCTGGAAGATCCATCCTCAATACTGTTCAGTTGTTGCTGCTTAGCATCTGGCGGAGTAATGGCGGACAAAACGAAACCTCAGGATATCAAGCCAGCAGGAGCGCGCATTACGTCACATCATCTCAAATTCTCCCCAAAAAATTTGTGGCGCTGGACCGGCACTGCAACTTTCAAGCGACAATTTAGCGCTGTTAGCGGTACTTACAGTGAATATGTCAGGGCACATTGTACACACCATTGAATATTTGTAATGTATTTATGGTGGAAAATAAGTTTTTTTTTAAAGTTGAAAAACTCCTTAATGCACCTTTAAGGAGATAGTAACGGCCTACAAACACTGAAAAATAAAAGTCACTCTGACTTCTAAAGTCATTCAAATTCTGTAAATTGCCAGCTGTGAAACACATTACTTAATTATCTTTAAAACAGAACAAATCAACCAAAAAAAAACCTCATCTTCCCTTTGAACCTTTGAAGTGTGGCGCAGGATAAGAGCAGCTTGGAGAGGGGAGTTGACAGTGAGAAGTCTGAAAACAGGAAAAACAGCGAAGGGAGGGGTGAGGCTCATGGGAGGGTGACCCCAGTTGAGGGCTAAGTGGTGGAAGTGAGCTTTTCTAGTGCTTCCTTCCTTCCCTTAAGCTAAATCATATTTACACTTTCCAATACCTTTCCCTGAGGCACGTCACTGACACAATATTACTCAAGATTATAAATTCCAGCAGGCCTGTGGCTCCATCCCAGTTGTTTGATCTCCATGGAGGTTCCTGCCAGGGACAACTTTGTGTTCTGGTTTATGGCACCAAAGTTGTTTTTTCAACTATCCCGCTCAACATACACTCCACCCGGTGCTCTTTTTCTTGGACTGCGATCTCACGTTGCAAGCTGTATTGATAAACTACAGTGAGGCCTGTTTGTTTATCCCTTGGTTTTCCTCTTGTGTTTTTCCTCTTTTCATGGTAAACAACTTGCCTCATCTTCTGAGTCACGCATGGTCCGGCCCGCTGTAATGAAACATCGTGCTGTCGATGAGCAGTTGTTAGCCAAAGAGGACAACTTTCAACAACTACCGGGAGGTCTGTTGTTTATGGATGAGTGTATGTTTATTAGCTCAGCCGCGTCCCCCAGGGATGACCTTGGCCTCTCTTCGTCACTTCTTCGGTTTCTCTCCACCATGGCCCACTAAAAACCGTGGCCCATAAACTTTCAGTCGCTCTTCCAGGACAGCCGGATTCATACCCTTCATCCCCGGGATCTGTGTTTGTATAAGTTGTGGAATGCTTTTGGGGAATCTTCAACTCGCAACGAGAAACATACTTGATTGGCCCGTGTGCGATTTCACATTCTCAAGAGCACAGCTGCCACATCCTGTAGCACTGATCAAACCCTGCCGCTCCCATCTGCTCCCCTCCTCACTTCCTTTCTTTTTTTCCATTTCATCAGATCATCTATACATACCAGCCCTCTTGGACAAAAACATCCCTCCATCTATGCTCTTCTCTATCAGCCCTCCCTCCCCCCTCTGCTGACAGACCGAAAGAGTGTGACTTGTTGAAAAACTTCTCATTCCTCTGAAATGGTGATTGCCTTTTAAAGTCTTGTGAAGTGTGATAAGCATTTTCAGGGATTTGCCAGCACATGTTGGAAAGGATCTTTGATATAGTCCTCCACCCTCACTTGTCTTTTTTTCCATCTTACCCTCTTCACCTCCATCTGTCCTTCTTCTATCTAGGTTGACAGCGTTCGTGCTGAAGTCCTTCGCTCAGTCTCGGGGTTTTATCTTCATCGACCCCGAGGAGCTCCGGGCAGCCAAGTCCTGGCTCATCAAACACCAGCGAAAGGATGGATCCTTCCCTGCCATGGGACGCATTCTCAACAAAGACCTGCAGGTAGGCCCGCGTCTGGAGGTGATGAGTGGCTGTGGAGTAGTTCACTTTTCTGTGCTTACAAAGCAGGAACATATTCACCCAGCCACTCTGTACAGTTTTAATTTTCTGTGGACAGGTTACCGATCCCTCACCAGGTCGACGCAAAAGCACATAATTCACACACTCTTACACTCGATGCCTCTGGATAACTTGGCGTCTCCAAGTAAACCTCAAGTCCAATTTTTTGGGACATTTACAGGAGACCAGAGAACCAGAGCTAATTCACAGAGATCATGCAAAAAGAAATGCTTGAATTAAAGCAGGTACATTGCCGCTGTGCTGAGCCATGATGTGATCTGATGATAGAACTGATCAAGACTGGCTTGATGAAAAATGGAAATCTGCAAATTCTTTAAATTAACGTTGTTGCTCTACATTTCTTGGTGTTACCGTTGCTACCACATGGCAGCATAAAATGTAAAGAATGCATAAAAGATTTTTGGAATAACATTCATGCTGGGATGACATGAGAGCTGAGGAGTTCATGAAGAGGTTCTGAAATTAAATGAAAGCTAATGTTTGCCCTCGTTCACAGGGAGGGATCCACGGGAAGATTTCACTCACAGCTTACGTAGTGGCAGCTCTGTTGGAAACAGGGATAACCACAGAGGTAAGCAATCCAACATTTTAATTAACTGCAGATTATTTCGCCTCAAAGGAAAGAATCAGACACCACAAATATAGTTTAATGTTGTTGTACTGGTTTTGCTCATAAAGATTTTGGCTAAAATATACTGTGTCTGGTTAACAAGTACTTCAGTGTCATTCAACAGATTAATCTATGATTGAACTGAGTTTCAGGGAGCAAAGTTTATAATCATGAAGTGTAGCCTGTCCCGCTCGAACTGTCCCACTTAAACAGCTTACCATTTTTCGCACATCCGACCAGCCCGGATCGTGTGTGAACATATCACTGCATTCCTAATAGCTGCAAAGAGGGATGTGCTGGCAGTCAGCCTACTCAAATTTGTTATGCCCCGGCGCTGTTAATGTAATGTCTAATCATGCTCAGAGTGCTTCAAAGGATCCGTTCTGAGGTGCAGACAGTTGAAACCTTCTGTCGGCACTCTGCCTTTTCTTTTGTCACACATACTTTCTCCTTTTCTCTCTTTCTTGGATTCAATAGTTAAATAATTAGTTTGCGGTGATTTCTGTCTGAATATACTGTAAATTTCAGAGATTAAAACTCCTAAATCTTTCAGTGCCTCCATGTGTGTGTAGTTGACTCTTTGATTTAACATTTCCTCCCCTTGGATCCTCTCCATTCATCTGCCCACCACCCCCGTGATCTGCTGTCTAACCAAAAGGTTTTCTTCAGAGAATGCGTCCTTTTACTACTGATAAAAACTGAAGAAGGTATCCTTCACTTCAAAGCCGTACCCTTGACTCCTTACAATTTCACTTAATTAAAAGATGACTGCTGCAATTACAATGACTGATTTTGGTAGCCTATCATCTCTGGGATGATGGGGAAGGTCACGTATGCATGAGATGAAAGACTTCTAATGGCCAAAATTAATGTTTATGCAGTAACTGCATCTTCACAAAGGAGACAGTTGTGCACATACATGGGGTAGCCTCCATCCAGCTTTACACTGAGATCATGTTTGTGCATATAAACTCTGCCTTATGATCTCAAAAAGAAAAAAGATAAGACTATGTTTCCTTCAGACAAGATTAAATCACAGTAGATTCCAGTGTACTCCCACAAACTCTTGACTTTGTTTAGGTGTTGTTAGTACACAGTGGGGCATGGCTGAACGCCGACTATCCATCTTTTGTATCAGTTTCATCACAGGATGTCTAAATCTGAGCTAACAATGGTGAAAGTCACTGTGAAACCTGGACAGGTTCCCTGTTAGTCAGAGAGACAGATAGCCACAAGCTCAGTTACATCTTCAGGAAATCAAAAAACATTGATTGAACTGATAGGAATATCTGTGATATGAAACTTAAGTTTCAAAATATTTGCATCCATGCATAGGGTGAACATGCAAACTGCACAAAAGAAAAAGGCCCCGCACATCCATTTGGTCCACTTGGATCAAATCGTCTTCACCAGATTTCTCAAATGCACTGAAAACAGAATCAACACAGTTGTTGGAAGTCGTTTCTCCTCTGCACAGTGCACGTCGTTAACTGTTCACATTTTCACGTTATCTTTGGGGCTGTCCTCTCTGGTCCAGGAAGAGAAGGTGGCGGTGGCCAAAGCCAAGGATTTCCTGGAGAGCAACACATACTCTGCCGATGATCCTTACACTACCGCCCTGTCTGCATACGCCTTGGCTCTGCTCCGGAGCCCCTACGCCCCCCTGGCTTTGCGCCGCCTCAACCACATGGCCATCACTCAAGGTACTCCTGCACATCTCTGTGGGCCAAATCTCCATGTTCATCAGCTTTCATTCAGTCAGCTGTTTTTTCAAGGAACAGGTGACTTATGTAGGTTGAATGCATGATAAAAACAAACTGATGTGCTATAACAAAAAGTCATGATGTGAAAGCAATTAACGCACACGTTCATCTGAAAACTTAGAAATTTAATGTTGTTGCAGATTTACACTTACGACTCCCTTATTTAGGAGTAGCCATGTTTTGAAGAAACAGTCAGAAGCAAACATTTTGACAGTAGCTGCTGTAGCTCTCAACAGCAATTCAATTCATTCCTCCCTGCTCCCTTCTGTTTCTTATCTGGCTCCTGGTTTCCTTTGGCCATTTCCTTCTGTTCCTTTTGACTAAAACTTTCTTGGCAGGTCTGCTGCATTTGAAGGGGAAAAAGAAAAATGTTCCTGATCAGAATAGTTTAATTCTCTGAGTATGATAAAACCCAGATGGTTTACCCACCTGTCTTTATTGCATCCGTTGTAGATGGACTCACACACTGGAGCCTGACTGGCAGCACAATGACTGATGAAGACACCTTCATGGGCTTCAGCGATGGCCTCTCACAATCAGGTACATTTTACAACGCTAATATTTATTATCACCTTCTCGCCTAATGTAATACATTGGCGATAGCATTGCCGGATTTTAAAATTTTTATGAACCACACAGATAGATTAATTTTTTTCTTACAATTTCTTAGCAATAAAGCTCAGAAATCAAATGCCGCTCATTTTCAGTACTTGTTGTTTGTTCCCAGTTGTGTCTGCTGAGGTGGAGATGACGGCCTATGGTCTTCTGACCTACACTTTGCTGGGTGACGTAGCTTCTGCCCTGCCTGTGGTCAAATGGCTCTCACAGCAAAGGAATGCATTGGGAGGCTTCTCCTCGACGCAGGTACCCCCCCACCCCCCTTCTTCTTTTCTTTTCTGTATCACTACTGGAGACGAAGGACTTTGTCATCCTATCGATCTATGTAACTTTTCTTAAATCTTCAACAGGATACGTGCGTGGCTCTGCACGCTCTGTCCGAGTATGCCATCCTGTCATATGTCAGTGGAGTAAACCTCACCATCTCGCTGGCCTCCACCAACCTGGACTTCCAGGAGACCTTTGAGCTCAACAGAGACAACAAAAAACTCCTTCAGAGTGCCAAGGTGAACTAAAAACAGAAATTGTTTGATGTTTTATTTACTTATTTCAAGGCTCCTCGTTATTTTTCAGGATGATCAATAAGAAATGCGTGTGTGATTTTGTTTAGGTGGGAGGCACCAGGTCAAAATGAATTGCCAAAGATGAGCAGCCATGTATAAGAGCCACTCTGGCGTTAATCTATAACTTCTGTGTTTCTGTGTTCAGTTCCTTTGGAATAAAAAATGTCACACTTATCAAACCCAGTTTAACTAGGCTAAATTACCCCAATGCCGTGTGTTGGCCTGTTGATTTAAAAACTGTGTTATAATGGCTACATGTTACACTCATGACTGTGTGGACATGAATGACCTTTGGCTCGGTCAATGGGTGTCCAGTCAGCATTTTTGGAGTGGTTCAGGTGAGAGTGCGGTAGTTTCTCTTTGCATGCTTCTGCACCATGATTAGTGGTGTCAGCTTAATTTGAGGCAATTAAGACTTGCTGGTTAGTAGCCAAGGGAACCACTAGTGGCTGTGCAGCAGCCTACAGCATTCATTCTGGTGATAAATGACTCATTCACCTCTCCCTGCCCCCTCTGGCTCTCTTTGTTTCTCCTCTTTCTTCTGTCTCACTTTTTTCAGATCCCAAGTATTCCCACAGGCCTATTCGTCAGTGCAAAGGGAGAGGGCTGCTGCCTTATGCAGGTAATGTAGTGCTGTTACCATAAGCTTCCAGAAACACACATTTGCAGTCTTGAAACTTTCCCATAATGGAGCCATAATGCAGGGATTACTTCAGTGAGTCACGGCAGGAAGGAGTTAGTTCCTGCAGTCCGGTGATGCCGGAATTCCTGCATGAAACTTGTTGTAATCTGGTAAAAATTAGCCTTTTGCTTTGAAGTGCGTTGGGTCCCGTTGTCTCTCTCTACCTTGTCACAAACAAAACCCTTTTTATAAACAACAGTTATTTCTTTCTGTCTTTGGCAGATGATATTCAGTCCTCTTATCATTCATGTTTGAACTTTTGTCTGCTTTGAGACCAAAACAACTTATAAATGAAAAAACATGTATCATCAAAGATGCTTGTAGTCCTGTTTTTTTTTTGTTTTGTTTTTTTTTTTTTTGGGGGGGGGGGACTTTTCTGTGAAAATGAGTATGGCAGAGCCAGCCACAGTGGAGGATGTTGTGGCCGGCTGTGCAGCTCCTAAGTTTTCTTCCAACTTCCTTAGCTATGTTTCTCAAAGACAGCATTTTTTTCTTCACACCCCTTTTTCTTTCTCCTTTTCTACTATCTGCACCTCTTTGTGCATCAACACACCCCTTTGACAGCCCCCGAGGCCAGGCAGCACCTGGGCTCTACAAGAGCGGAGCAATCAAAGAGCCCGTGCGTGTTTGTCAGCACGCTGTGTGCAATGAGCAAATGTCCAGCACTCATTCGTGCATCCCATCATTTACTGGCTTTTCTAAAGTCTCCAATCACACTGCATGATTTATTCAGGATGTGTACACTTCTGGGAATACTAATCTCCTGTGAAATAAAAGAGTGTCATTACCATGACTTGACCCTCAGGCTGAAATAGTAGTCTGCTGAATGCATGTTATGTGTCCAGAGAAGATGATTTGTGAGTTATGCTTTTTCAGTGTTTTTCTTCCCTTTTTAGTCCCAGAGGTCATGAGATTTTAACTCTTTGTTGCCAGTTTGGGACGCAACAATGAAGTAAATGTTTTGTCATTAATAACTAAAAAAAAAAGACAAAACCTACCTTTGCTCCTTCACAAAACACTTTGCTGACAAAGTACACCATATATTTAAAATTGAATTTCAGTCACACCATCAATGTGCTTTTTCAAAACCAAAGTGTCTTCATCTCTTCTATTGTTTATCACTTCAGATGAAGATCTATAAGATGAATGAATACTGCCTCAAGATCTACTTAGTACTTCCAGTCATATATACCACTTCCGTTGGTTTACAATTGTGGAGTCTGTTGCTGATCCTGGCTGGTTATGAGCGACCAGTTCATTGCAGCAGAAACAATCAAACATGTACTTTCACACATAGAACAATTAACTTCTAATGCATGTGTGTGCACACCACCGTATGGCGCTGTACTTTAAACCTGATGGACCTAATCATGTTAACAGCAGGTGATGGGGCTCAGGTGAGTGCAGCGTTCTACACAAGGAACAACTGAAGATTTTATGAATCTCAATACTTTTTAGGTTTTTCATGACTCTCAAAAAATTGTAATCGACAGAACATCACCACCGACTTTAGAACTTTAGAAAGCTGCAAATTTTTGAATTAAAACTTTTCCTAGTAATATTGGAATTCATTCTGAAAACTCAAATCAGACTTCTTAAATAGTTTCTGGTTTAATTCTTGACCCAGAGTATTGATCCTTATGATGACGCTGAGGAAGAATATCGGGGATTACTAGAACCAAGATGCTTAGGTCGCGAGAAATACAAAGGGCCTGAATCTTTTTGTGCTTATTATTAAAAAAATTGCAAACGTGAAATGTGAAATGTGAAATTGTGCAAAAAAAAAAAAAAACACGTGGAGGATGATCTGGGTGCACAGAGGATTGTGTCCAGCAGATGTGCAATGTAACACGTGCTATCCATTTAGTGTGTTTGTGTTAATTACAGCACAATGTTGGGTGTGTCTTCCAGAGTGAAATACTGGGAACAGTGTACACATAGCTTAATCTATCATTCATAATGTGATCTGCAATGCTTCAAAGCTGTTGTCTTTATATGATTGAGTGTGTTTATACCATGATGGAAAGAATCAGCCAATCAGTTATTGCTGTATTTTGGTGAGAGGCATTTCCTCTGCTGGGCTATCACCTGATTTATTTGTGAATGCTACACTGTTTTTGTGGTGTTTTTTTGCACAGCTTTGCAGATAAATTCCCATATTCCATTTTTAACAGTTTTTTTTTTTATTTTTGATGTCCAATATGTTTGTTCCCTTTCTTCACCAATTTGTCCTACTCCATTTTTTTTAAAATCAAATTTAATTTTTTTAAAAAGTAGCACATTGGCTCAACAAAGTGAGATGACCAATGAGACTATGATAGAAAAAGGAAGTGTCTTTATTGCTTCCCTTTCAGATAAAAGCTGCTCTCTTTCGCTGTTGAAAATAACAATTTGATGTCATTCCTTTTTTTTTTTTTTTTTTTTGCTTATCTGTAGATCGATGTTTCGTACAATGTACCTGATCCAGTATCCAAACCAGCCTTCCAGCTCAAAGTGGTTCTGAAGGAGCCTTTTCAGGATCGACATCTGCAGCCCTCCTCATCTTCATCACCGTCCCGTCAAGCAAACTCGCGCTCCCGTAGCCGAGCCGACAACCGCTCTGAGCTCATCCGAAGGCGTCGGGCACCCATTGACGACGACGATCCTGCAGCCCATCAGGATAAAATGGACTTCCACATCACTTTGGAAGTTTGTGCCAGGTAAAAATTAAGTTCGTCTCAAGCTTGTTTAAAAAGCTGCCTCATGGAAAGATCGCAATTCATTGTGATCCTTTTTATTTTCTAGGTGGCTCCATTCAGGTTCATCTAACATGGCCGTTATTGAAGTTCCTATGATTTCTGGTTTCCGAGCGGATGTTGAAAGTCTTGAGAGGGTATGTAATAGCACAGACACACATTACCAGCATACATGTTCTAAGTGCTGAACATAGCCAGACTCTGAGACATTCAATGGCTTTGCTGGTTATAGTGACTAACTGGACTGGAAGAGCAGGTACTCAGGTAAATGTTTATACTGAAAGATAAAAACAGCAAAATAAGTCGGTCCCTGCATTTATTCATGACTACAGCATCCATGAAAACAAGACATGACTGTAGAAGCCAAACTTCAACAGCAACAGATGCATCTACATCTGGATCACACTTGAGAGAAAACAATGCTCACTCGCAGCCTAACAAGTATTCCTCATCTTATTCAAATAAATGCACAAACTCTGGATGTAGACTTGAATGTAGAATAGCAGCAGGAAATCTTTTGATGTCAAAATTTGTCAAACTGGAGGCAGGTAAATATACACCATTCTACCTCTCATTCTTGTCTGAGATTGTTGATTACAGTTCCTAGGGTAGAGTAAAAGCATTTCATGTGTTTGTATGGGAGTGGTTTTTAATGTGTTTAAATAAATTTGATAAGCGATAGACCAACTCAGGTGTTACGGAGTCGGAGATGGAAGGCATCAGACCTCTCTGGGTCTACAAGATGTAACACAATATATTTTATTTGGCTTCATAGAGTCCCCCCAAAAAATGAAATGTTTAGATTGAAAAAGCAGGAAAGTAAAGAGAGGTAAAGCTTTGTATAGAAGAAGAAAAAAAAGAAACTGGATTAACCTGATTAAAAAAAAAAAATGAAGGTATGTGGAAATGCTGAATTCAGGTCAGATCCCCAGCCACCCATCAGGGGCTTGTTACTCATTACTCTGCAGTAATAGAGTCTTAGTCAGCAGGCATCCACATCTAAAAGAGCAACCTCTCTGGCTACCTGGAGAGATGTCACACATACACACACTCGCATACATCTGCTGCTCTGAGTATATTAGTGGAAGCTGACCTGAGTTCTCGTGGCTAACAAGCTCAGTTTATACCCCCGCTGGTCTCCCTTTGAGTTTTACTGCTGCCTGCCCGACTGGTAGTTGCATTCCTCAATTTAGAGTAGCAAGCTTGGCTTCTACAGTCATGTCTTGTTGCTTTCATAGACGCTGCAGTCATGAACGATTAGTGCAGGGACTGACTTGGAGCCACCGCAGGAGCGACCTCCTCATAGGGCTCGTTTAACAACCCAAGATAACATTTGCGCTCTGGGAGTTCATTGGCAAAATTTAGTTACTATATAGAAAAACAATGCTTTCGTAGACCGAGACCATTTGTACATGCGCATGTCTCTGTGGCGCCAGCTCAGGCTGAGCACCTCATAAACCCCTGCGGTCCAAAGGCTGCCACCTTTGACAGAATGAAAAATCCCCCAGTGGGGATAATTAAGTGTGTTCTCTCTAAGCACACACTCTCTTTCTTGGTAAACATTGTCCTCGTTGCCCATTCATACACAAATTTATTAGACAGAATTACGCATGTCTGCATCACAGGAGCAGATTTTATTTAAAAAAAAAAAAAAAAAAAACTGAAAATCACTCAGCATGAAACATTGTTCGTGCTGTTCCAAAGCTACAGCTAAAGCTATGATCCCTTGTTGATTTCAGCTACCATGAGCTTGGCTCTAGTCAGTGATTGGTGAATTGTAAACTTTCCCCCTTGACCATCGTTTCACGGTGGAATGCGTATGTTTTGCATTTTAGCTATTGCCCACAGAGAATACTGAAACGCAGACCATCTGAACTCTGACAGATGAGCGTTAGAGGTACTGAACAACGCAAATGCTGTAACTATACTGCTGTGATGACCTTTGCAGGCAGAGAATAGGACTGCAGCAGTTGGAAGTTCAATATATAAGGTTCAGGGTTGTGTGAAATGAGAAAAGTATCATGTTAATGGCTCATGAGAACACTACTCAGATGAGGCTATTGAGGAATGACTAAGACGTACCAAGGTTTCCTTTACATGTTTAAAACAAATTGTTTCATTGTTTTTGAATAGTGAACCGTAGTAAACATGAGCTGGAGCTGTCCGCTCCGCCGTGGTGCTGATTGCTGATAAATTCCCTGTTAATAGCAGACGTTCAAATGTGTTTTGGTGAACTTCTAAATTGTGGTCATATTCAGCTGTTATATTGTCACAGCATCAGCTCTATTTATTCCTCAGTAGTTGTCCACATAATGGAGAAATACTCATAGGCCTTTATTTTTGTCTTCTTTTTTTCTCAAATGAAAATTGTGTATATTACAAATTCACTGAGTTGATTGGCATGGCTACTGCAAATTTTAAATGCTTTAAAGTGTTAATGTAAGTATAGATTTATCAACTATGGATTCTTCTTACATGTTGTTGTCCTTACCAGCTCCTGATGGACAAGAGAGTTGGCCTGAAGCGATATGAGGTGAACGGGAGAAAAGTGTTGTTCTACTTTGATGAGGTGAGTTAAATCACTTTTGACAGTTTACAGTTATATCGTGGTGCCGTGAAAGACACGAAGCCTTCTCACTGCTGTTCACACGGGATTATGTTGAATTATCATGAGCTTGCGTACGTCTGTTTTCTTGTGTATGTGTGTGGATTTTATTTGTTATTTTTCTGTTTGTTGGCATTTCTTAGATTCCCAGTCAGTGTATGACGTGTGTGGCCTTCCAAGCTGTCAGGGAGTACATTGTGGGCAAGACTGCGCCTGTTCCAGTCAAGATCTACGACTACTATGAACCAGGTGTGCATCGGATGAATATTGTAAAGACATTTCAAAACATTACAGACAAGGAAAACCACTTAACTCCCCATAATTCATAAAGTTTTCTACTTTATGTTGAAATTGGATTTTGCAAAGTTTGTGACGTAATTATGTTGTGTGTGTGTGTGTGTGTGTGTGTGTGTGTGTGTGTGTGTGTGTCTGTGTGGTTACCTTCATCGAATGCAGCTTTTGAGGCCACCCGGTTCTACAACGTTAGTGAGAGCAGTCCCCTGGCACGGGAGCTGTGTGATGGACCTACATGCAACGAGGTGGAGAGTTCAACCAGCCAGTGGACCGGTGAGATGCTGAAATGCAGTGATCCTGTTGGGTTCTCTGTCGCTCCACATTCAACAGGCTCCTAAAGAGATAATGCTATCGTTTCTGCAGGTTTTGTGCAGGCAAACCAGTGCAACAACGTGTTTGGCTGTCTGGAAGAGGAGCAGTTTGAGCGTTGCACTTGCTACAGGGACTGTGGTTACGATGGAGAGCCTGTTTGCGGGTCAGATGGCCAACTGTACCAGAACCAGTGTCAGATGGAGGTCTTCGCTTGTCGTAATGGGACACGGATCAAGCAAGTTCCACTGTCCCAATGCCCACACAGTAGGTTCTTCTCCGTCACACATTCCCTGACGTCTTATCTGTTCAAGATTTTAGGCAGAGTTTAGAAACTAACTTTTCTAAATGATTGCAGAAAACTGAAACCCATTTCCAAACTGCACAGATTCTGTCACATGTTGGATTTGTTCAGAATCTCAAAAGAGCCCCATTGCAGTTTAGGGAAAAAAAAAAATTACATTGCTGGCAATTTCTCCAACTGTATGAAAATTTTGATGGAACATGAAAAAAAAACTTTAATTTGGTCAATTTCAAATCATAAGTCATTTTAAGGTGCAGGCGCATCTCAAAATATTAGAAGACCACTGGAAAGTTGATTCTTTTGGCGTAGAGTTGAAGAATTAGTCATGAAGTGTTCTAACACGTGACACTACGTTACAGGTTTTCATGCCTTATATGGTAAAATGATGAACATAGAAATAAAAACGGCTTCTAGCATTTTAGTTATGTGTAAAAGTCTAAAGTATAGGGAAGTTTCATTGTTTGAATCAACTTTTTTGACATGCACTGTCATATATAAAATTAAGAAGAAAATTCCTCATTAATCAAAATTACAAATGCAACAGAAAAAAAGTCTCAATAAACAAGAAATGGGCTAATGTCGATGTAATACTGGGCTGAATAGAAGTAATAAAAATTTAATTCCACCCTGTTTATTCTAAGTGGAATTAGTGCACTTTGATGAAAATGCTTCCTCAAAAAGTACATTTTATCATGATTAAAGTGTATCTCTGCAATCTAGAAATTCAAGCTAATATCGACTATTTACAATATTTATCCATTATTAATGCAAGTGGGATGTTATTTTGACACTGATATCATATCCCAGAGAATGTGTCTTTCTTTGTTCTCTGCTCTTTGTTAGTTTCATCAGATACAGTCACCCGAGCTTTGATGTAACTGAGTACATACGTGTGTCTTTTTGCCCGATCGCGCTTGTGTCTCTTCGTGCACTGTATCTCAGCTCTAGGAAACAGCTGTTCAGGTGTTAAACTGATTACTAGATGACTTTTTCTGAAAAAAAAAAATAAATAAATAAATAAAAGGAAAACCAAAGCTACCCATTGCCCTGCCACCCCTATCCTCTCTCACTCTCTGCTGTATTACAGGGCTCCCTCAAAATGACAGAGTGCTTTTGTCCAGCCTTTGAAACCCTTGTCACATTCCTTTCCGACGCACAGCCCAACAACAAAGGAGCCTTCATGTTGTGGAGCAGATTGGGAAAAGGCATAGACAAAACTTTGATGGGAGCGAAGAAAAAAAAAAAAACTTAGCTTGTGCCAAGTGGTTCATGCTGTAGATTATCAGCAGGATTGTATATTTGTTTAGAGCTCCATGATCTTGTTTGTTTATGTATTGGTACGTTGAGAAGATTCATGTCACCGTTTTCCCAGTCTTAAAAAATGGAAAAGGACACCGTTTGTTTCCACACTCTGCCTCCTCGCAGGGCATGGCGAGCAGCCATGCCATTTTTTTAGTAGATAGATTTTATTGAGTTTTCATCACAGTTAAACTGAACAATGTTCCTCCGGGAAGTATTTAATGCTTCAAGGCAGCTGTTACATTATGTACCCCGGAGTTCTGTTTGTATTCATTACTAGTTTCTTTGGGTGCGGTGAAGACTTATATTTGAATGATTTGAACTGTTTGTGTTTGTATTTCCAGTGGCGACCACAGAAAACACGCAACCAGCAGTCAGCCAGGAAACTGAGCAGCCCTCTGTGCCCGTACACACAGGTAGCTTCATTTGCTTTACCCATAGACACTCTACACAGCTTTGTATTTTAAGACCTGCCCCATAATCTTTTCTTTCATTTTTTTTTCATATTACCTCTTTCTTGCTTTCCAGCTTCCACCCATCTTCCTGCCAAACAGGAATGAATGATTATTGTATTTTCTCCCACAGTAGCTTTTACTTCCTCTGACATCTGTCCTGAATCCTCTGAGGTTTTAAAAAGAAGAAAATATGTATTCTGAGTTTGAACTTGGTTTCTATTAAAGATCATTTTTGAAGAAAAGGTAAAACTGAAATCAGTAACATGATTTCTTTATTCAGGTTAAAAAAAAAGTACAGCTTTTTAACTTCTTTCATGTAGGATGAAATATTTTAAAGATATTTTATTGACTGATTCAACATGTGTTGCAGATAATTCCTAAATAAATCCAAAGATTGTAAAATATTCACTGCTCTAATGTTTGAGTCATGTTTGCACTAACTTTTTCAGTCTTACGTAATGACATTTAATAGGTGGATTTATTAGGTCTTGTTTGTGTGTTCCATGCACTGACAAGTTTTACTCCATTTTCTGTTTTTTGTTTCAGTCTGATGTGCATTGATTACACTGTTAAAAATACTCGTGTGTGTGTACACACACACACACACACACACATACA
Source organism: Salarias fasciatus (assembly GCF_902148845.1). NCBI lineage: Eukaryota > Metazoa > Chordata > Actinopteri > Blenniiformes > Blenniidae > Salarias > Salarias fasciatus. The sequence continues at coordinate 19,668,157 of NC_043766.1, read as the reverse complement.
TATATATATATATATATATATATATATATATATATATATATATATATATATATATATATATATATATACATATATATATATATATATGAAAGCTGCTTATAAAGGTCAGTGAGTGAAAGGTACGACATTTATAATCCACCTTGTAATTTGTTCCGTGGGAATGTTCGAGGCATGAGGTAGAGAAATGAGGCACAAGGTGGTGAAAGGTTGAAGTAGGGAAAGACGGATGAACAGGAGAAACTTTCATACAAAAGAACAAAAGTTGGGGTCATCAGGGAGATGAGGTGGTACACAAGAAAGTATATATTTAGGAGTGGGATGTGAGTTACCTCATTCTCCTGCTGTCACGTCGTGTCTGTGTGATACGTTTGTGGATAGTTTTCACACTACAGGCAGGATAGTTTCTTGCAGTGAGTGTGCATCAGCTGCCACTTCCACAGACGCAGCCAAAGAGTGCCTGATAGGAAGTGTGGTTGTGTGTCAGTGGAGGAAGTAGCTGTGTTACATTTGGCAGTAAAACATGAGAAGGCACTGCAGTCATCCGCTAGCTGCAGAGGACCACGAAGCATTTCAGCTGCTGCATTTGAACACTCTCTCACATGCATATAACACCAAACTGTGCTTGAGCGAATGTGTGAGTTATGGAGAAGCGCGTGTGTGCGCGTGTTTGTGTGTGTATGATGTGGCGCAGCCTGCACTGACTTGTTTTCCTGCTTGCAACTCCCAGTAGCTGCTGCTCACAAAGCTGCTCTCACTCAGAGGTCTTTTTAGTACAAAGGCTAACGCTTCGCCCTCACCACAGGAATGCTGTTATGCTCTTTACACACACGTGTGCGCATTTATATATGCAAACACACACACACTCTCATTGCATGCCCACACAGGCAATTGTATGCCCACACATACACAAGCAGACACATATTGAGCTGTGATAAGGTGGCGTGGGGGTGATTAGAGTGAATAAGTACTGTAAAAACACTGTCATTGTAAACTATTAGAATGTTGACGACATGCCCGCTAAGTGCACCGAGACTGTAATAAGCGAATGAGGCTTGTGCCAAGGAACTGACAGCTTGTACTGGAACAGGAAAAGAAGCTGAAGCTCAGGAATTAGCTTCCTTGTGCAGACTTGTCTTATTAGTGAACTTGGACCACAGTGTCTCATACAGAAAAATACATACACTCACTTGTAAGCATCATACTAGAACAGTTTTGTTTACTGTGATTACACTTGTTGATCATGTGACTTTCAAATTCAACACTTTACTTATTAAATGTGTACAAGTTGTGCTTGTGTATGGCTAAATCTCACCAGAAAGTAGAATGGGTGCCATGAACTTGATATAAATAGAAGCAACATTTGCCCTCTGGGGGATTGTAACAAAGTCAACTCTGAATAAATCTATACCTTTAAATAAAAGAGATTTGATAAGTTGTTTGGGATGTGGGTATAGAATGTTTTTGGCAGGGTGGGACCCCTACTGTCTCTTATGTGACATTGCTGCTCATCAAGATCAGATACTCAGGGTCTACAATTCCTCTATAAATGATAATCATGTTTACATCAATGACTTGTTCTTCATCAAAAATTGAATGTTGTGATCAACAAGTATTTCTCGTCCTTGTCATCTCTTTACCTCTGGTGATAATCATTAATACAATATGTCTTTTCCTGTCATGTCAACCCCGATTGATCCAGGTGAAGAGGAGCAGGGCTCCATAGCAGAGGTTTCCTACTATTCCTATGAATATGACCCGGATTCTGACCCCTTCCTCGCCGATGCAGATGGAGGGGATCATTTTGACATTCCTGATAGTGGTGGGGACTTAGAGCAGAAGGTGCTCCTACCAGCAGATACCCAGCTTCCCACACTGGACACAAAGAACACCCCAGAGCGATGGTATGTGCAGCACAATGAAAAACAATAATTTATAATGTAAATTAAAAAAAAAAACAACAACATTTCTTAGTTCTTACATTAAAGCTGTGTCCTGTTTTCTTGTCGCCCACAGAAATGCTCACAGAGTTGAAGCCATACTCTCTTAAATTGTACATTATTTGTGAATATGATAGTGAATGGAAAGAGAAGAGAAACTTTGGACTTGATCAGCCTGAGAAGAGGAGTTGGTGTGGTCTGGAGACTGAGTGTGTGAGTTTGTGGATTACATGTGGATGCTTCTACCTGTCTGTGTGCAGCTGAATGTGACGTTGTGATTGTCATTATGTTAGAATCGTCCAGACTTTTATATTTCTTCCAGTAGACTCTTAGTCATCAATAGGCACCATAGCATCTTCGTTATCCACTGTACTGCCTTTGTAATCATTAGAGGAAATAATCAAGTATTTATGTTTGTAATTACACCTGAGGGTCAACAAAATATTTTGTTATATTTTCTATCTGTGGTATTTATTTGTAGCTAGAGGTCATATCATTTTTTAAGTCATCCTCTGCCCAGTTTACTTTTTGACCTGACTGTTCTTTGAGATGTGCTTATTATCTAAGATATTTTTTTTTTCCTCTTTCATAGCAAGCTTTAACCCAGTTATTGAACTGTTTGACGAAATTCTTGTACTGGTATCCTGCTGGAAAAAAAAGACATGTCAGCCATATGCTTTACAGAAACATAAGCTGAAGTGTTTTTCATTTTTAAGCTTTTTGTTTGACTGTTTGTCTTCATTAGACAGTTCAGTGTAGACTAACAGGAAACACAAGGGGAAAGGAAGGAGACTCACACACAACAAAGGGCCTCTGGTCGAGCCGAGCCAAGAATCTGGTACAGAGGACATGAGCCTTTCGACAGCCGGTCATCCTGAGCGCCCCGGCTCAATTGTTCCTGAAACTTACTCAACCAAGATACCAACATGATCTACTCTCACCGCTCACCTTAACTTCTTTGAGATTTGATTGTACAGTTCATAAGCTATTTTGTGTTTGTCAAATTTTGATTCATGAAGCAGTCAAGTCAAACTTAAAGAATGAAGTTATGAATTTCTGTAAATTCACCAAATTTGAAACTGTAATCCCAGTACATATCAAACATTGTGATTTTTAAACAAAATAAAAATTTATATACAATCCAGGGTTTGGAATTTGTTGAGTCAAGTGAGAAGAAATAAGCCGAGGAATCCACTGTCCTGCTTTCATGTTGCTGTTTGTGTTGTTTCATGTTGGATAAATACTTCAGCCCCTAAAGGGGCAGTGATGAAAATGGTAAAATGACCAAGTGAAATGTTCTGAGTTTGTGGTTTCATATCATTTCAAATAAGGACGACTGGATGTTGCTGAGACTACTGAGCAATGGAGCCACAATTCAACAGAGATCATTTACGAGAACCAAAAAGATCAAACGTTATGTCAGAATTTACTAAATGTTCAAAATTTTAAAGGTTTAGTCGATCATGAAAAACAAAATCATAGAAAAGACACAAATTAACTTAGGAGATAAACAGGACTACACACACACACACACACACACTATTTGTTGTGTTACTTATGTGACTAAAATGACATATCTCCTCCATTTAAACCAGTAATTCATTCATTTTTTAGGGTTTGCTTATGTGCTGCAACTAAAGAAGAAAGATGAGGCTGTTCAGTAAAAATGAAAACACCTATTTGTATGAGTACTGTAAGTGACACACTAACTGCAGTCGCAACCAGGAGGTGGTGGAGCAGATAAGATGAAGAGGTGCGATAGTTCTGCAGAAAAAAATCCCTCCTTGATCTGAAGCAGTCATCAGGAGGAGAGTTGCGTGTCAGAAATGTTTCACATTGTCTCTTGTAGTGAGACTGACTTTGGAAACATGTGAAGAAAATATAGAACAGCAGTGATGTGAAAACTGATGTCTGGCTGATGTTATGTTGTGTGTGAAAATCACAATGCAACGATAAATAGCATAGACCAACGAGTGTGTAAATTTACTTGTGGATGAATATCTGTGGAACTAGCAAATCTTCCTCATATGGATACATAAAAGTCTTATAAACACAGGAACTACAGATATTACTATCAACTCCACAGTGATGAATTTATAATTTATATATGTAGCTGACCAACAAACCTTGCACTGCATGCAGCAGATTTCAGGCCTGTGTTGAAACTGTGGAAAGAAACAGGAGTACATGGGGCAAATGCACACAAACAGTCTGCACAAATAGCACCCCCAAACTCAAGGTGGCTCTAGGTATGACCACCAGACTCGTTCGCCAGTAGAAAATCATAATTTTTTTGGTTCTTTAAGCTGTGGACGCAATCTTGCTTTAAGAAAAAAACTGTTGAAGCATGGATAAAATTTCATTAGTGTCAGATGTCCCCTTCCTATCATGAGCAACCTTCAGATGTGTTGAATGCCCCCTTTGTAATAGGCTCACAGGGTGTGTATGAGTTTTGTACCTCACACATAACTGAAGTTTGGATGTGCACCACATGTGTTTGTGTTTCTGCTGACAACAGCCATGGGTTACCAGAGCAGCAGCCTGGAGAGAGTTGGAAGCTGTTAAACTTTAATGTTTGTTTTGGAGCGCATGTCACTTGTCGGCCCTCTCGGTTACTGTGGCCCTGCGGCCGCTGGCAGCTCAGCCCTTCAGACGAGTCGTTCATCTCTCATATCAGAGGAGATCAAACAGGGCTCAAGTCTAATATGTGCATCACAGCAATCTATTACACACAAGCAACTTCAAACTTTTAGTACTTTGGGTTTCCTCACTGGGTTCCAGTTGTGTGTTTGCAATTTTCAAGAGGTTCTGAGCGAGTCTGCAAAGTTATTCTGCTGCTGCTCCACATCTGTGGAGCTTTACTTGGAAGATCTATATAACCTTGTGCAGATTTTTCTGACCTGAGTTGATTTTATTACATGCATCGTTTGATTAATTCTAGAATAAAAGACTGCTTGAAAGCTTTTCCACATTATACAAACAGCTTTTCCTGTATTACAGTGCTGTTTAGGGAGGAAAATGGCAGTTGGCAATGTTTTGGACTCAGAATCTTTAAGAAAAACATTGTCATTTTCATTTGACAACTCCCAGTTGCATGAAACAGAAGCATGCTCCTTGCTGTGCAGGAGGCCCAGTTGCACCACAGTTGCTACAGCAGTCTCCTCGGAAACTGCACGCATGGCTGAAGAGTGATATTGCGTGTGCACACTTTGATGAGCAGAAAGAGTAAAAAGAGAGAGGAGGGAGAGAGGGATCCTGGTTTCATGGTTTGTGGGGGAGCTAGCGTTACATGAGAGTGAATCGAGGCGATGACATTGTTTCTCAGTAGCAGCTGAGTGCACCTATACATCCTCCTCTGTGGGGAAAGGGCCATTCACCTGTCTGAGCCACCACAGAGGTCTGGACAAAAGGGCAGAGCAGGCAGACAGATAAAACCGCTGTCCGGGGTAGAGCACACTCACTTGTTGACACAGTTATGTATCATCGGTCTCAGGTTTCCTGATGGCTTCAGAGGAAATTAGGGATTGATTCTGGATCAGACTGTGGTCTGAGTTTCACTGTGAGCATGGAAGCAGTGCCGAAACCAGAGAAAACGCTGTGAAATATCGAGTAAGGTCACAAGATGTACAAGGGTGCAAGAAGGGAACTGTTCATCTGATTTTCAAGAACTATGTAGCCTTCCTCATTTTTGACTGAAAAGGACCTGAGAACACCTGTGTGGTAAGGTGAGAGAAACCAAATTAATCTTGATTTGAGTTTTGATTATGAAGTTAATGAGTGCCTTATTGATCTGACACATGTTGTATGACTATGTAGGACTGCTGCAACTGTAGAATTACCAAGGTGTCAGTTGCTACTACAAATTGTCAGATGGAGAAAAAATACCCTGTCATTGCAGGAAGAGAAAGAGGTGAGTCTGCCAGTCGATGAAAAAAGTAAATAAAATCGGATAATCTACACAAAAATTTCAACTTTGAATCAATTTAAACAAAATGGGGGGAAAAAAACTGCTCCTGCTTGTTCTGCTTGTGCACATAGTGTTGACTGCTGATCTGTTTTTTTTTTTTTTTCAAGGTTATGCACTTCTTTCCACTGAGGAAACATCTAACAGGACTCCCCTGTTAGATGTTTTGTCTGGCCTTGTTGATGGATAGACAAAACAAGGTGGATGTGGATCCGTTTTGCTATTTCAACAGGAAAAAAAAAAAAAAGAAAATGCACACGTGCCAGAGGGATCTAATTTCGATCCGTTTAGTTTCATTCCCCATTTGACCAACCTTTGCTAATGTATAAAATTTATATTATGGCACATTGAACATTTAAGTACCTCAACAAGGCTTCAAAGAAAAACTGCAGTTTCCCTCCTGTACCTCCATGTGATCTGAGCACTAGAAATGGTGTTAATGACATATCTTGGGCATGTTGTTAAAATGAACATGTACTCTTCTTCTTTGTGACCTTTAATGCCTTCTCTGAAGGACCAGGACCGGGGCGGTATGGGCTTCCTCCCACCATTGGGTTTATTGGCCACGACTTCACAAAACCAACCAGCCCTGCCTACACTTTCCATGGCAGGATGAGTGATAATAGTGAGCCTGTGTCTCTCACTTACTATTGTTTCAGAAAAGTCAAATTTGGAGATTTTTATTACATAAAATTAAGATCGTTTTGGAAGAAAGTTGACACCAAACAAAACTGTTATAGGCAACTACGATATGAGACACAATGTATTTTAATTGTCATGGCACTTTGCATACAGTAGGTAATAAAAAGACTCGGTGTTTCTTTTTAGAAATATGCCTTCTTCTAAAATATGGCACCACAGTTTATCAGTTGGAATTTCTGTGTAATGTAAACTGTAAACCACTAGGGGGCGAAAGGATTCAATATTTCTTAGAAACAAATACAGTATATGATAAACCCAGATTTGTGTGTGTGTGTGTGTGTGTGTGTGTGTGTGTGTGTGTGTGTGCGTGTGTGTGCGTGCGCGCGCGCGCTTTTCAGTGTACTACGTTGACTCCAGTCCAGGGCCTAAATATCACATAGATGCAAAAATCACCCGCTTTGGAAAAGATGGCACACCTGCACATTCAATGCTCGGAAGAGTAAAAGCTCAGAGTAAGTTTATTTCCCTCACTGTCATTATATGCACAATGTTTATCTAATAGTCTCATTAACTTACAGTGTTGAAAATAAATAAATCTTATATGGTTAACCCCCTCATGCATTGTTTAATTTGACAAATTCTTGAGCCATGAAGGGCATAAATGCCACCCCACCAAAAGTTAAAAAAAAAAAAAATTGCACATTGCACATTTGAACATTTTTTTAATTCATTTTGGGCTTTACTAGCTTCAAAAATGTTCAAATCAAGCAAGCATGTACAGTCTAGTTGTAAAAATCTTTCCATGTGACAAATGTTGGTTGGATTTTTTTTTTTCCAATCTGATTTGTCACAGAGCGGCCAGAAAATTGAAGCAGCTAGTTTTCTTATAGAATTGGATTTAAAGGTGCATTAAGGAGTTTTACAACCTTAAAAAGACTTATTTTCCACCGTAAATATATTACACATTTTTAATGATGTGTACAATGTGCCCTGACATATTAATTACAAGTACCTCTAACAGCGCTAAATTGTCACTTGAAAGTTGCAGTGCCGGTTTGGCACCAGCATTTTTTTGGGAGAATTTGAAAGGAATGACGTAATGCGCGCTCCGGCTGGTTAGGTTTCATTTTGTCCACCATTACTCCGCCAGATGCTTAGTGAGCAACAACTGAGCAGGATCTTCCAGAAAGTAAGAAAAGACTGGCTTCTAGCACTGCCACAGCTCCAGCACAGACTCCACCAGGTAAAAGAAACTTAAATCTTACTTGAGCGCTACTAAACGAGCGAAGACGGAGTTCCCCTCTTCCGTGCACGCGAGCCACAGGGACGAGTTTTTCACTAAGCTGCATTACGCCCAAGGCCTGCAGGGGGCGCTGTTTCGCATAAAACGTGCAAACTCCTTAAGGCACCTTTAAGCAAATCACCAGCGCTGTGGCGCAGCACTGCGCTTCTGGGACTCAACGCAGCGCAGCGCGGCGCTTTCGCGTCCGGTGGAAATTGCGGGTAACAAGTGTTGTTGAACTGGCTTTTATTTATTTTTTGTTAGTCTCGAACATGTCTAAGAAAAAATATTAACTATAATGCATTAGTTTTTGTGAAACATTATTAATGTGTTTCACACTTAAATCATTAAAAAATTAATTTACAATTCCCATAAACCCCTTTTTTTAAATTTCACAGCTATTACAATCACATATTCTGTAAATGTATAGGTACAATTTAAAACCAATATCATTTTCACCCTTCATATATATGATCCTTAATTTCCATTAACTTTATTATAGGCCTATTACTTGAAGTATTGTCAGTTCATTAGTTTTATGTGTTTGTGTCATTGTGCTTTGAAACATACTGAAGCTTTTATAAGAGGCCAGGCATATTCTCGTCCAGGTAAACAAAAGCATGAGCCTGGTGCTTTTATTGCATGTAACATGTAACAACAAGCCACACACTGTTCCAGTGGGAGTGCTCTTTCCCCTTAGAGAAAGTCCCAGTTTTGACTCTGAGTTGGGCAAAGGGACCTTTAAGTGTGAAACTGTGCATGCTTCACCTGTGAGTACACAGCCCAAAAACCTGTGCCCTGAGGTGTTTGGTGATTCTAGATTGCGCTCTTGTTTGAATTGAGAAGGGCTGCTGGTACTTCTAGCTTGATAGTCACAGTCAGAATGGATCAGCTCCTGAGTCCTGCAACAAAATAACAGGAATGGACTTAAAAAGGTTGTAAATTTAAAATGTATTGCTGCTTGCTGTCAAAATATATCCACTCCACCCTTCTTTTGTAAAATGGAAAATAGCTAGCTATTTATTGCTTTTTTTTTCTAATAACAGAAATATGAAGCTATCAAACTGGCATTTCAATGGTTATAATTCCTCAAAATGATTTGTTGGTTTTCATCAGGATTTAAATTTTTGAAGGAGGATCTTCCAAGCCACATTGACTTAAGAGAAAGGTTTAAAACAAACAACAAAAGACCCTTCAGTGTTCTTCAGTCTAAAAAAAATTTAAGGTTTGAGTTCCAAACATTTTCAAAGGACATTATCTTACAAAAAAAAAAAAAAATGGCCGCATCCAGAGTAAATAGTGTCCATAATGATGCATGACTGTTCTGTTTGTTTCACAAAGACATTTGCGTCTGACACAGTTTGAATTCCGGTGTCAGCTGTTGGAACTGCACTCTTTTCTCTGTCATATGGCAATGAAGTGACAGTTGACAATCCAACCGTTTTCTCTCCACCAGAGGAGCTGTTCCACACACCTGGACCTGGCGCTTACAGCCCAGAGAAGGCCTTACCGTGCAGCCTGCAGCGCAGACCTCCGTCCTACACGATGGGTGCTCGCACTCACTACCGCAGCATCGACTCAGTCCCCGCGCCCAACAAGTACTGTCTCCCTCCACTGATGGGCCCTCAAGTCCCCAACAAGTCCGCTAGTGCAAGCTACACGATGTCAGGCAGACTGAGTACTGGAGGACCATCTGTGGATTTGGCCAAAACGCCCGGGCCTTGCACCTACAATCGTACCGACCCAAGTGTTTATCTACCCCGACAGCCAGCTTTTTCCATGCTGGGACGACACAGTCTGCCGAGAGATGGTACCAAGAAACCAGGACCAGGAGCCTACAATCCAGAGAAAGTCACGGTTCACAAGTCTCGGGCTCCAGCTTACTCCTTGGGAATTAGACACTCCGAGTTCGTCACCCCACTCGTTCTTAGTGTTTCTGACTGAATGGACTTACTCTAAGAATGTAAAGAAAAGGCGCATGTCTGGAAATTCACATACGATGAAATAATGCATTTAATTACATCAATATTGATTTTACAAAAACCACGTAGTTCTAAATATTGAACAAAATGAAATGTATCAAACCGATTTTGCTTTGGTTTTTACCAGTTGAGCTCAGAAGAGTTAAAATCCAACCTATGGTATATCTCTCTAAATGTTATATTTAGTAACGTATTTTTTTTATATACATAAGCCACAAATATCTCAATTTTAACTTCAGTTCATATGTCATGTGTATGAATGACTTACTGAACAATTAACAATTCACAGGTATTGTATTTTTTTTCTAATAAGCAAATGTCAGGCACACTAAAAAAATAAAACTGAAAAAAAAACAAAGAAAGAACATGAAGGAGGAGCACTTTATTTCAGCCTTGAGTAACAATACAATCAAGGTTACAACTGTGGGAAACCTTATAGTCTCGTGAAACAAAATATGTACATAAAAAAAATAATTACAAAACAAGAAATACTTAGAGTCATAGTTTTGAGAATAAATCTAAATAATATGAATTTTGAAAAATATAATATAAAGAAAGGTTAAGTTAAAGACAAAACAAATACTCTTTACCTTCACAGGGACCATAAGGCTTTCATTCACAGTTAAATAGAACCATTTCTCTCATTGCCTCTAAAAACTGAGGGAGTTTGAAAGAACAGCATATACAGAACCACTATACAAAAAAATAATCTAAGCAATGCATTTCAACATATGCAGGAGAGATGTCTGGACCAAAGACATTGAAAGTCAGCAAAAGGCTGCAGCAGCTATTGCACCGACGGATTTGTGTGTTCTTTTGGAAGAGGCCTCCTGAAAAGCAGTATGTGTGGCTCTGCGAAGTAAAGAAAGAGAAGTCAGTCTTATCTGCTATAAACAATGAAATGTGAAACAAATCAACAACAGACTTTAGTCTACTTATGCATGGTTGACACTATTAAATGATAAGCTTAAGTGGATTTTACTTCGTCTAATATTTTATTTAGGCAAATGAATACGGTACTGGTACGGTGCTGACAACTGTTCTTATTTTCCTCTATGCTCGTCACTCCAAAAAAAATTTTTTTAAAGGGGCTGTATCATGCAAAATTCACTTTTTGTATGTTTTAACCTTGTTATATAGCTATGTACGGAGCCCCGGACATGACATGGTAAAAAAAAAAATTAAATTGTGGCCACGAATTACTAATTCGTTCCCTCGAATTAATAAATCGTGCGCACGAATTACTAATTCGTTCCCTCGAAATAATTAAATCGTGCGCACGAATTACTAATTCGTTCCCACGAATTAGTTATATCGTTCATATACTGAACAGTTCAGTAAAGTTGGCAGCATATTGACAGATACGGACTTTCAGTCTCAATAACTCTTTAACAAAATGTCAGTAACATACAAAGGGCGCCTGCATCCCATCGTTGTGAGGTGGACGCTACAAGTTCATTTTTATTAAAAATATCTGTCTATCAAGCAGCAGAAACAATATTGATTTCAATCAGCACCCGGTAGTGCTGCGGGCTTCAGGGACCGTCTACAACTTACAAGACGCTGCAACAGTGAAGACAAATAGCTCAAAAAAACAAACAAACAAAAAAAACCCAACAACTAAAACAACAACAACAAAAAAAAACGTAATACCACCACTGGGATTTACTACAGTGTCACCATAATCGCTACAACCTTCATTTGTCTCCTATCAAATTTATTGGATATGGTGTTTGTCTTCACTGTTGCAGCGTCTTGTAAGTTGTAGACGGTCCCTGAAGCCCGCAGCACTACCGGGTGCTGATTGAAATCAATATTGTTTCTGCTGCTTGATAGACAGATATTTTTAATAAAAATGAACTTGTAGCGTCCACCTCACAACGATGGGATGCAGCGCCCTTTGTATGTTACTGACATTTTGTTAAAGAGTTTTTGAGACTGAAAGTCCGTATCTGTCAATATGCTGCCAACTTTACTGAACTGTTCAGTATATGAATGATATAACTAATTCGTGGGAACGAATTAGTAATTCGTGCGCACGATTTAATTATTTCGAGGGAACGAATTAGTAATTCGTGGGAACGAATTAGTAATTCGTGGCCACAATTTAATTTTTTTTTTTTACCATGTCATGTCCGGGGCTCCGTAGCTATGTACTCACCAAAAACACCCCCAAAGCATTTTTTTCCTTCGTGCCTGCGTGTTTGAGCTTTCCTCGTGTTTGTGCTGCTCAGAGGCAGCCCCTCCCGCACCCATGAAAACGGTCGGTTCCCCATGTTCACGTCACACGGAGAAGATGGCTCCCCTGAGCCCCCTCCCGCAGGCCCTCGGCAATCAGCGTTGCCGCTTTTGTCTAACTCTGATTACGGAGATAAACTTTAACCATTATCTGAAAGCAACAATCATGCAAGAGCAAGAGTCTGAAGGGTCTGCGCTTGGTGAGTTTCTAACATGAAAAGACATTTTCGAGTGTAGAGAAGCTAAAGAGCTAAAGCTAGCCAGCATATTTGTTTTGAAGCGCTGATTGGTTGAAGTACGCTGTCAGTCAAAGTCCACAGGGGGAGAGGCGGGATTTTCAGTGAAACAGAGCGTTTTCTTTTCGTTTCAGAATTAGCCCCAGAAAATCTTTTATTTCACACAAAATAACTTTTCCTTAGCGCCAAAAATAAACTATTACCATGTTAATGCCATTTCTAGGGTTTGGACTAGCTAAAAAAACCATGATACAGCCCCTTTAACATAAACTGTTAAGCAAGAATGACCAAACTGCAACGCAAAATACATAATATATATTCAGTTATCTGCACTTCACACCGACTGTTTCAACAGCAGAGGAGTTGTTGACTTTGTAGTTCTGAGTTTTTCCTTGATTTCTATTGATTGCCAGCACATACAAGGGTGGCAGGGCTCCATCCCTGTGCAAAAAAAAAAAAAAAGTTTTATTAACCTAGCTGATGCTAAATGCCTCAAGTCAGTATCATTCATAGAGTGGTGAAATAATTTCAGGATGAATTTGGCTTTCATTTCCCAAGTACCTGTTCCTTTCCTGCACGGTAGTGACGACACTAAGCAATAATTGAGTTCAAAAATGAGAAATAACCTGTAAAAATGTTGCCTTAATACTCAAATTTGCACTGACCACACTGCAACTTGCAGATTTGGTCTCTACACTTATGCATTAAGAAAGTTAAAACTTATCAGCTTTTTTCATGAATGTGTAAGTTTAACAAAACTTGTCCTTTGAGTTGATTAGATGCCATATGAATCACTTTCTTTTTTCAGCTTGAAAACTACAGGTGAAATTTTAAACTTAAAACGTGAGTTAGCTGTGTCTTATCAGCAAACAATTGTGTCACAAGTTTTATATTAAAACAAACACATCTACACTTTGAATTTCACCCATGATAAGGGCACGTCACTGCTAAGGCATACAGATAACTGCTACAAACAGCACTAATTTACAAGTTTGTCGTTGTAATCTGCCATGACATTATGACCATCACTCTAATAATATGTAACCCAATAATCACTGCACTGTGTATTCTCATATCTGTCCACGAGAGCCAGAATTAATTTCTACAGCAGTCTGAGTTATAGTAGCTCAAAGGTTATATGGGACACCAAGGGCCATCATTTGCTCCTCCACCTACACTAATGAGCTTGGCATGGCAACATCCACTTTTTAATAGATACTGAGCACTGCATAGGGAAAACCCCACAAGAAGGGCTGTTTCTCAGAGGCACTGAGTCAGTGGTTTTAAAATTAAAATTTGACCCTCATCGAATTCAGGAAAAAAATGCCATGCTTGCTAATTTTTACACTTATAATACATCAACAATAATCACTTGCTGCCTTTGTTTCACCCACAAACAGAAGTTGTGATAAAGAGATAATGGGTGTTTCTCAGTTCTCTAATCAGTGGACAAATATAGGGCTGATCCGTGCATCTTGTACTTAAAGGTATAATGGACGATTTTCTCGAAAAAGTCGAAGCCAAACATCTGTTACTGGCTTTTTGAAAAACGCGCATGCGCCAGACCATCTTACCTGCTCTGCTGCCCTGACGAGCGCGCTTGACGGCGTTACGCAAGCATTTCTCCAGCGTGATTGACATGTTGGAGGACCAATAGTTGACACTCGCATCACGCCATTCATTGGCTAAAACATCGTCCACTACACCTTTAAGTCTGATCAAATAACGATGAGGTAGTTTTTGAATAACATGCATGCAATCCTGTTTTAACAACTTTAAGTTTATTTGTCTGAAGATTGCATGAAGAAACAAGACGTCGTGAAAAGACTGTCAATAGAGAAACATCTCAGTCCAACAAATGACCAAACAGGAGCTTTTAAATCTGGTCTATTTATATTTATGCAAATACAACTGAAGCCACAGCTCTGGCCACAAAGTAGGGGGGGTAAAGTTCTGAATGTGGTTCAAGTCTTTGTGTTTGAAATTTGCATGCTTCCTCCCACAGTCCAAAAGCATGTAAGAGGTCAACTGATTACCCTACATTGTTCACAGGTGAGTGTGGTTGTCTGTCTCTCTGCGTTTGCCCTGTGATGTACTGATGACCTGTCCAGGATGTACCCTGCTTTTGCTAGTTTTAGTTTAGATAGGTTCTGGTACCCTGAGCGGCATGGAAGTTGGACAGAGCTCTGCTTTAACTTAGCCAATATAAAAGAAAAATCTGAGTACTTTTTAAATTCACAAAAATGCATCCAAGAGATGTTGATAGAATACAAATTTTGTTGGTAATTAACTACATTTAAATAGTTGAAAAATCATTTTCTGTTGATCTTATTTCAAATGTCCAAATGACTAGAATTAAAATGACTCAAACAAAGATTGACTATACTTTAATTTGAGGTTTTAATGTGGTTGTCTTAATATTTAATACACTGGATTCACAGTGTACTGACCTGGTTTGTGAATCATGTAGTGAATCCAGCCTTGACTCTGCTGGACCCCCAGTCCTCTCCATTCCTGCTCGGTCATCAGGTGGGAGGTGGGCACCAGTTTGCTCATGTACTTCGGAAGCACAACATGTCTGTGAGACAGCATATTGAAATGAGCACCAATGACTTCTTACAGCTCACACAACAGCTACAGGAAGCAAGACACTGTCTCATAAAGCCTTGATTTGAGCAATTGGTGGATGCAATAAAAACAGCTGTCACAGTGAAGCTGCAATATTCTGAGGTGAAGACGTACTGATCATTTGTACATATGTATGAAACTACTGTTTAACATAATTCAGTAAAATTGCTAATTACTTAGAGCAAAGACCATCGATTCAGATCCGTGCACTATTATTGTTATTGTTTACAGGGATCAACACAGCTTCTACTCATATTTACAGTTGAAAAACACTGTTGAAAATGTAGCTTTTGTATGGACCATCAACTCTCAATACTTGATGAGTAGAGTAATTTGAATGTTGAGTGACTACAATATTGTAGATCAGTGGGTTTCAATATTAAACCAGAAGCCACTTGGGACTTTGAGCATAGTGCACACAATGTAAACAGTACTTGAAAAATGCTCTTTGAAATATCGCCATTTTAAAAAAATTAAATACTTAATTACACAGAGTAAGTACTTTTATGCCATTAGATATTTTGTCCGGGTTCCGCTCCATGGCTAGTTGAGATTATTTCCATTACATGCTGTGATACGTACTGTCAGATAGACTACAATGAGTCGTTTACGACTTCACGGTACTTTTTCCACCAAACCAGCTGAGTAGCTACAGCAATAAGTAATGCTAGGCCAAAAAACTTATAAGCTAGCCTCACATTTGAGAATTTCAGTAAATTTAAGCACCTGTACTCGAAGTCGTCGTCGCTGTATTTTTCAGAGTAGAAAATCTTCGACATTTTGGCTCGATTCGTTAACAGCCCGGTGTCTCTCCAGATAGTTTTCTTCGGTGACTACGAAGCGTTTCGGCTGAAGAAGTCGTCTCGCGCTGCTGCAAGTTGCTTTCATCTGCTGCTTGTTAAGTTGCTCTCATGTGCAGCTGTTTTCTAACGAGGATTCAAACGTCAACGGCTGCGCGCGCTCTCTCGATTAGTGGTAGCGAGCAGTGGGCGGGCTGGACAGCATCGTCTCCGCACGAGATGATGAGGCACTCCACTCCTAAATAACAACTCCCCAACGAAAAGGTACAAGGTTTCAAATATAAGCTGCCATATCACGAGTGTTTCGATTTTGAGCTTCAATCTAAAAACAGGCTGACAAAATAAATTTGATGTTCGGGAAATTTTCACGGTGAAAACGTTGGTACTGCTTCAAAGAGAAATAGGGGCACGGAGTGACAGCTCTTTATTTTTTCTTATCTTTGAGTTTTACTTTGCGGAAAAGCTGAAATTAACCATTAAAATGTTGATTTCAACATGAATGTTATTGTTATTATTATGATGATGATGATGATGATGATGATGATGATGAGTGTGTGTGTGTGTGTGTGTGTGTGTGTGTGTGTGTGTGTGTGTGTGTTATAGTTCATCATTCATGTGCAGATGGGGTATTCACTTAGTATTTAAAAAACTTACTAGTTATCTGCAGAAGATATCCACTTGTTAATATGTCATATGGCCTTAAAATGTCCTACAGAAGTCAAGGATGCTGTAAGGTGGAGGTTCTGCACGTGTTGGAGCCCTTTCATCTCAAGTGGGGTCAAACCACCAAAAAGGACAGAATAATAAGCAGCACTGAATAGCAATTCAATTTTGTCCTTTTGTTTAGTGAAACAAATATTAATTCAATTTAATTGGTAAAACAGTTATTTAGAGGAAGTGCAAATAGATCACAATGATCACATTATTGTGACACTGATGCTGTGAAGCAAAAAAAAAAAAAAAAGAAAAAGAAAAAGAAAAGCAGCCAAAACATGACTAACTCATGACTTTAAAATATATACAAACAATAATGATTCCTAACATGTGTATACCTCCTGGGGACACCAAAGAACTTCACCTGTCACAGAAATATGGAGGTCATGGATATAATTTTTATTTCCATATTCCACAGATATCTTTATTTTTAAGAGAATGTTTTATAAGTTCAAACACTCTGTACTTTTCAACTGCAACATTGCTTCAGATTGCCTGTTGTAAGCTGTAATCACTGTTGTCAAGGTAATGGCTCTACTAATGAGTGGTCATGTATTCAAAGCATGACTTGTTCCACTTGTTTATGCAAAGTATCAAAGTCAGGAGGTAAGTTTGTTAACTCTTCACATATAGAGTATTAGAGTAATGTTAAAATCACATTACTACTTCTAGTCTGTTTGAGCGGTCCCATGTATCAGGTCTCAGCAGACTGAGAAATAGTACCAACTCATAAAGTGTTTGATCAAGGTCCTTGATTTTAAAATAAAGTAACATAATTAAATTATTTAGTATTCTTTTTTCTGTAGTGTTAGTGCAATTATTTTTCAGAAGAAAATGGAGCAAAACATAATGACCGAGGCCAGGACCTTATGTGTCTGTCAACATACACTGATCACTGATTTGGTTTATCAGTGACCCTGTATACTGACAAACACAAAGTCATTGGTTGCTTAGTGAAAGGTGGGGTGGTAGTGGTGGTCTGGCAGCATTTCTAATGTTAGTTTGTTCAGAGGAAACTACAGCACTGTGTGCTCTGTTAGCTGATACTTTCTCTTAACTGTGATATGATAGAACCGTTTTCGCTAATAGGTCACAAGTAGTCAGTTTTTATTTTCTTTTCAACAACCTCACATCAAAGGTAAGGGTCTTTTTTCCTAAATAACAACTTGTAATTAACTTGAAGCTTGTAAATTCCTTAGTAACTTCTATGTAAGATTGGGTTAAAACTGAAAGAATAAATGTGACTTTGGTTTGTTCATTGACCATTTCCCAACCTTTCACGACTCTTATGTTGTACTTTGTGCGAACCCATGCAATCCACCTCCTTTGTTTGCACATTGCCTAAATTTTCACTGAACAAACTATTGTGTTAATTCATGATTTGACATGTTTGCAGTTGCATATATTTGACCTCATTTTTACTTTTATCTGTGTGCATAATTTGACTATAAAAGAAAAGAGGAAAATTATAAGGTCTTGCTTTACCTACATGAATCTCAATGATTTCTTGTGCTACCTTTGTGTGAAATCAAATGATGCAACATCATGAGAGAGAGAGAGAGAGCCAAGAGAGTGATCATGGTTTAACAGTAAGTGAGGAAAGTGAGAAGCTCAAAGTATTGTGCTGAGATGTCTGATTGTTTCCTTGGGGGACTGATGGCATTGAAGATTGGAAGACATCTGAAACAGATTGGGGTAGATGTTTTCAGATTTGGATTCCTTATAAGTGGAGCTACATTGTTTTGTTTTTGCTTGGTTTATTGTCAGTCACCAGTGAAAAAATACATATATTTACTGATAATATTTGCATTAGCTAATTGGATATTTAATTCCAATATCTATATGGATGCATAATCAATTCTTTAGTTGAATATCTATTGACTTTTGACCTATTGGTTTTATTATAGCATGATGTTGTTATAGCCTGTGCATATTCTTGCTCGTTGCAATGTTTTTGACAAATACTAATTAGGAATAATGCTTATTGCAAATTAAACAAAATGCTGCAACTGTAAAAGTAGAGAGTAAACACACATGAAACAGATTAATAAATTCACTTTGTAGTTCCATTTCTTAAATCAGATTTATTTTTTTGTTGAAACTAAGAATTTCAATGAGTTTGTTTAATTATGTTCATTCACCTTCATCTTTGAACAATATAAATATTAAAATGAACATGTGACCTTAAAAGAATCAAATCATAAAATCAACTAGACAATTTGAGCAGAATTGATTCACATTGAATCAGCACTTTTTCATGCAGTGCGCAGGGTAGAAAAAAATGTGGTGTCTTGAGAAGCAGGAGGCGAAATTGCTAATTTTTTTTTTCACCGTGTGAGTCATAAGCCTTTCATGGATTTGTCGTGAAAATGTCATGCCTGTAGGATGATCCATTCAGCCACACCAAGGGTGTAAACATGAGTGAAGTTTTGGATTCAGGCGTCTCCAAAATGCATTGGAGCGAACAGGAGAAAAATCTGCACTCTCCTCAAACAAATGCAGCTGGAGAGAGAACCGTTTGAGATATAGACAAAGTGATTCAATTGTACGTGTCACAAGAAAAATTACTACGTTTTGAGGTATAATTTGTGAGGACTGATCCAGAAATGTGGCCAGGAGGACGAGAGAAAGAAGTTTTGGGGTGTTTGAACGGAGAGCCTGCTGCACTCTAAATTAAATATGCACACTCTATCCTCTCCAATACACACCCATTATTAACTCCAGAAACGACTGAAATTCTCTCCGTACTTGAAGGCTCACCATTTAAATTTGGTAAGAGATATTGAAATGAGGTTTTAACATCTGCATAGAGGACAAAAATGCCTAAGTTTTCATGTATAAATGACGTCTCTGCGTGAAAGTATAGCGACTCACCGTGGAGTTGTTCGGGGATGAATTTTTAGTGGTTTTCGGAAAAAGTCTATGGGAAATGAATGGGACGAAAATACAGTTTTGTTTTGTTTGGTTTTTTTTTGCAATTTTCTCAGCAAATTTTCACCGGAACGGCGAC
This sequence comes from Salarias fasciatus, assembly GCF_902148845.1. NCBI lineage: Eukaryota > Metazoa > Chordata > Actinopteri > Blenniiformes > Blenniidae > Salarias > Salarias fasciatus. The sequence continues at coordinate 19,648,724 of NC_043766.1, read as the reverse complement.
AACAGCCATAGCACATCATTCCCGGAATTTACACACGTTCTGATGTGACTTTTGCGGTGCTGCTAAACGGTGCGGGAGGTTTTTTCCGGCAAAGTTTTTGTGTCAGAAGAATAATAATAAAATGTTGACACTTGATGAGGTCCGCCTAGGATAGTAATCTTTGCGCCTTGGCAAGGCAGGCACAAAGAATTAAACGTAAAAACATTGATCTGTGGGATAAGAATTGAACCAGTTAAGAGCAGCACCAGAGAGGTCGACCAGGTGTCTCAGCTTATTTATCAAAATGATGGTCTACAATTTCAAAAGCAGCACTCAGGTCTGGTAGAACCAACACTGTGAACTTTTTATAATCCAAGTTCCACCCGATGTCATTTAAAACCTTTAAAAGTCCTGCCCCGGTACTGGGGTTCACCCTAAAACACGCCTTTCTAAAATATTACAGATTAAAAAGTCACTGATTTGGTTAAAAACCAGTTTTTCTAAAACTTTACTTAAAAACCGTAAGTTTGATACTTGTCTAGTTATTTAAAATGTTGGGGTATAAATTGCTCTTCTTTGGAAGGAGCTTCACCACCGCTGTTTTAAAGGCAGTGGGGAAGACACCCGTCTGAAGAGAGTCATCTATAATGAAAAACTGTTCCTCAAATAATCCATAAAACAATTTTAAAAGTGTTGTTGGAATGGGACCTAAAAGGCAGGTTGTTGGTTTTACTTGGGAGAAAACTCGACCTATAATCCTCTCATCAAAGTTCTCCACTGTTTCCTCAGGTATGGACAATAGTTCAGCTGTGTCCACTGATTAAAATTCTTTGGGCAAAAAACTGGACCTGATGTCCATGAAATTTGTTCTGAAGTGGTTTGCGAAGTTCTTGCAAAGTGCATCTGACAGCACCTTAATAAAAGCTTTATTAAAATTGAAAATTGACACCTGTTCCTGACCTTAACAGCACAGTCTGTTTCTATAAACCTTGCATAGTCAGTGTAATCCTTTATGATTTCTTCTCTTAAATTCCACTTTGTTTCATTTGGCTTTTCTGAGTGGTTGGAAATACAAGCAGTCATTTAAAAATACAAAAAAATAAAATAGCTCTGAAACAAACAAGGAATTTGTGAATGTCCTTTATATAAAAACAGGTGATCTGCAGTGTGTGTGTGTGTGTGTGTGTGTGTGTGTGTGTGTGTGTGTGTGTGTGTGTGTGTGTGTGTGTGTGTGTGCGTGCGCACTGGGAGCAGGGTGGTTCAGCAGGCAGATGTGTTTTAGCTAATACAGTCTGAGAGCAGCTGGGCAGGGCAGGGCTAATAGACCAATGACATCATCCAGAGAGAAAGAGAGAGAGAGACAGACTGGGAGCAGACGAGCAAGCTTGCCTAAGGCAGTAAAAGGAGGCAGGCCAGCTCAGACACAGAGGAGAGCGGCATGAAAGCGAGACAGTATGTGTACGTGTGTGTTAATGGGAGAGGACCAGACATCATACAGTTGACTCTGACAAGGATTTAGGACTCGGTCCAGAAGATTCTCTGTATAGTTTTTTTTCCTTCCACCATTTCATCCCCCTCCCCATCCCCTTTTCCTTTTCCCCATCCATCCTCTGGCAGTTATCCCCCCTCTTAGCTCCTGCTTCGGGCGGCTCCACCGGGCATGCTCCTTAAGCCAAAGTATGGCCGCTTTCGCAATGAGTCTGTGACCTCCTCCGACGACCTGATGCAGAGCTTAGCCATGAGCGGCAAAGTTGTGGCCACACCGGTGGTCTCCTCCTCCACCCCAAGTCTTCCTCTGCCTCCTCTGCCTCCTTTGCCTCCTCTGGAGCCCAGTGCCAGGTCCTCTTCCTCTGCTGGAGCAGCTGCCCTGGCCGACTCCCCTTGCCTGGATGGGGAACAGGATGCCACCACAACCTTCTGCATGCTCATCCCAAAGATGCCCCAGTGGAAATTCTCCAACTCACTACTGAGCCGGAGCCCATCCAACTCCAGTTCCAGCTCCAGCTCCAGCAAGGATTCGGGCAAGGCAGCGACAGCTCCTTCCCAGTCTTCTGTCTCTTCTTCATCACATGGCGGAGTGACTGCAGCCAGTGGTCCTGTGGCCAGCCTTGCAGCTGTGCTTAACTCCTGTGACCCTGTCTGTATCACCCCATGTTCCCTACAGGCCTTTCGGGGACAGCGAGCAGTTACTGGGGGGCATGGATTTGGGACCACAGAGGTCATGATGAGCCCTGGTGGCTCTGGGAGTTCCAGATCAGGAATGAATCGCAGGACGAGGGTGGAAGGCATGTGGCCAGGGGGAGAGGACTTCAACCAGAAGGGCAGCTTTATCCACAAACCCTCTCAAGGCTGGTTGCACCCAGACAAGAAGATTGCAGGACAAGGGGCTTCTTATGTTGTCAGGGTAAGTTGGTGGACCATTTTCTTTTTAAATACATGCACTCTATATCTGACCCTGACCCTAACCCTAGCCCTAAAGGAAAGTACAAGTAAACTTAATTTGATATTTCTTTTTTAAACAAGAAAAACTGACATTTTATCATGTGCTAACTGAACTGTCACAGAATATTGACAGCCAACTTAAAGGTTTTCTATCAATGTAGGAAGCAAAAGGATGCATCACTACTACGCAATTTGTTATGCAGCTCATGCTGCAAGGACTGAGAAATACATAATTTAATCCAGATAGATGGCTTGGTGTGGCAGGTTGGGACACTGCGCCAGGATAGCACGCTGCCTTCAGGGTGGAGAATGATAAACCACCAAGATATTATAAACACAAACTGGAGTCAGGCCTCTAGCAACAGATGCATGTAGTATGCTTTACTAAAATAAAGAATCATTTGTAATTTTACTGCATGTTACCTGTGTGTGGTTATGTACTGCTACAGTAAGTAGGGATGCTTTTTGTGTGTTCTCATGATTGTTTGCTTTCATGGTTGCAAGGCAGTTAGTCCAATTTTGTCTCTATTTGTATGTCAGGGTTTCGTACAAATTGTGTCATCCTACTATGTTGAAACCTTTAAAATATTTAACAAACTTTAGGTGTTGTTTAAACCAAACAAAAAAAAAAAAAAAAATGGCACATGAAGGAATTGAGGGGTGGCTGCTTAAAAACATTTGTAATAAAGTCAAACATTTTATGTTCACAATAAATGTCTTCATCTGAGAGCATATAGTGACCTGTGTTTACAAAGGGTTTCCATTTGAAGCAGACATCTTGACGTCAGTTTCAGTGATCCCCTCTTAACAATCCCCCATGACCATTCACCTCTGGCCCTTGGCTCACTTGTCCTCCTTAAAGTAATGACATGTCTCTTGATTAGCTTCGTCTGGAGCTCAAGCGCACTGCCTAATGGCATCATACAGGCACCATTCATTCCTATATTTAATTACATTTGGTCATAGTCATTTGCATCATGTGATGTGAGAGGGGATGGTTGGATCAGTAAGGAAGCGGCCCAAACGTTGAGTAGCTACAGCCTCCATGCCTGTTGTTGTGCCCACTGAAGCTGTACTTTGTATGCATTTCATTGTTAAATCTATGCAGGGAGGAGTGTGTTCTGCATAGATTAGTGTCACTGTGATAGTAGATTTCTGCTGAGCAGGGACATTTCTAAGCAGCATTACTCCCAGAGTGAACAACTGCCTCTCTATCTCAATTCCTGCTCTCTCACACACCTCCACTCCTCTACTGGGAGGGGAGACAAGTATGATGCAGAGGAATGGTTTTACACTTCCCCTATGTCCACACAGCCATGTTAGGCTCAGAGTCGTCATTGCATCTACCATCACTGCTGATAGCTAAAAGTATACAGCAACCACCAAGCATGGTGCTGCAGTTGCCGACACTGTTAGCATTTTAAACAATATAGTACTAAAAGCCATGCTTTAATCATTATGCACTCTTTTCTTATAGTCTTGTATGAAACATTCACAGGTTGAATTCTTCGTGTCTCCAATAATATGACTAGTGTTATGAGTAATGATCAAGCTTCCACACATAAATCATCATCAAAATCCTCTATGGTGATTTCTTATGATATAAATTAGGAACAAGGACTACTGTACTAACTGGACTGAAAAGGGGACAGCAAAGTAATCATTTACTATCAGTTACTATCATCTGGTCATCCTACTGTTACGCAACAGTCAAGGTTGTTGTTCTGTATTTGCCCGAGGGCTAAATTTAGAGCATATTAGATCATAAACCAAAGCTCAGCACATTTTCTGTAGTGATATGAAACAGCAGTGACTACTGTCAGAGAGGGCAGCCATGACAAAACAGAGTTTGAAACGGGACACCAGTTTCAGTGCATTTCTGAGGAGTATTTTTTTGAAAAAGCAGAATCCCTGTAGTCATACAAATAGTGTGCTAAAGCAATCGGAGTGCAGATAGGATGATAAAGGAGGGGATGTGCTGGATCATTAGATGAGTGTCTGACAAAGGCTGCATTGGTTATAAGAAGGATAGAAAAAAAAGAGGACAATTTTCCTGATGGAAGACTTCCCTCATCTCTAAATCTTGTTAAGCTCATTAAGCGCTGAGGCTCAAAGGTTGTCCTCCCCCTGTTTCTCTCTCTCCCATTCTGCGTATGTGGTTGTTGACAAGTGTTGTGGAGAAAAGCTGATGAGTTGAAGTGCAGAATGGTCAGAGACTTTGCAGATGTTGTACATGCCAGTGTTTATTTAAACGAATATGAGCTTGGAGGAGTATTGTCCTGAACATAACTCATGATGTTCTCAAATTTTGAGGCAAACGTTTGCACTAGGTCAATCGATGACCATGCACACAAAGGGCATGGCCAAAATTGCTTTTTGTTTTTTTATTTGCTATCTTGCAGTAATTAGTTTCTGGCTTTCTTTTGGTCCCCAGTACAGAAAATATTACTACCTAGTCTTGTTTTGTTGTGAATCTACATTCTGCATGACCATGTTAAAACTCAGATGTGACATACAGTAAAGTGCAAATTTGTGGCCCACATTTTAGAAACTGCTGCATACTAAATAAAACATTTAACATGGGCCTATGTAAGGGCAGAGGTTATTGTTTGCTCAAGGTCTATCAATTCAGCCTGACATCTGCAAGAAATAACGTTGCCATGTATACCAATTACTTTTGATAATCTCCTTTTGTACATGTTGTATATTAAGTACAGTTGTTGGGTATGCGTCTACCCCTTGGATGCACAGAGGAATACTGTTCCTGGTTAAAGGGGTGAATGCTCGGTGAACCTATTAATGAGGGACAGACTTAACTTTGGTTTTACAACTCTGGGCTTCAAATGAACAGTACTAAATAAAGAATAGTAAATTAAGTCTCTTGGCAGGATCTATGGGGTGTAAATCATATAGTGCCAAAAAAAAAAAAAAAAAAAGTCAAAGCTGACAGACTCAAAAGAAAACGTATATAATTTTAAAAAGATATGGTTTCAGGGTGTGTGTATATATATATATATATATATATATATATATATATATATATATATATATATATATATATATATATATATATATATATATATATATACACACACACACACACACACACACACACACACACACACACATATACATATATATATATGTGTGTGTGTGTGTGTATGTATGTATGTGTACATATATATATGTGTGTGTGTATGTATGTATGTGTACATATATGTGTGTGTGTGTGTATGTATGTATGTATGTGTACATATATATGACATAAAAAAATGTCAGAATGAGATTAAATATATATATGTGTGTATATACATGTATGTATGTATGTATGTATGTATACATATGTACACATTACATACATATATATATATACACACATATATATATTTATTCTCATTCTGACATTTTTTTTACACACACACGCCCACACACACACGCACACACACACACACACACACACACACACACACACACACACACACACACACACACACACACACACACGTTGGATACTCAGAAGGCCAATAAGCAGGTGTTCATCTGTGATTTTGGAGCTCTTGTTGCTGATAATCTAGTTAAAATGCCATTAGCACTCCACCTGTTATCCACTGGGAAGCTGCTCATGTGGTAGATTTTCATTGTTTTGCTCTCCAGTGATCTGCAAAGGGACTTCATTTTGAATATCAGAGATATTCACAATTAACAATATTGCGTTCTCAAAATTATTTGATTTCTTTAAAGATGAAAATTAGTAGTGGTTGATGCCTAGCATGCCAAGTATAATTGAAAACAGGAAGTAGGATTATTTGTTGAACCTGAAATCAACCTGTAGCCACTTTGGAAAAGACATTTAATACCATTTCCTCTGTTTTTGGATTATTTGTCTTCATAGTATATGGGCTGCATTGAGGTGCTGAAGTCAATGCGGTCCCTGGACTTCAACACTCGGACTCAGGTTACAAGGTAAGATAATTTCATATATAATGCTTTCAGCACAGTTTTACTACTGGCTGATAGTTGTAATCATGCTATAACAATTGGATGCTGCTCATGTCACATGTCTTAATTGAACAGAATGGCACCTGTAGCTTTTAATTAAAACTGATACCTTTGGTAGATTGTAAAAGAACTTTATTGTAGCTCAAATGTACGTATTTAAATGTATTCAGAGGTAAAAAAAAAAAAATCTTATTTAGTACCAATAAAAATAAAAGTGCAAGAAATGAAAATCAAGTCTCAAATTCAGCCTGAATTTGGTGAATTTTATGAATAAAGAAAATACTGCTCCATTTGTGTTCACAGATATATGTCGTTATATGTTTACGTATGAAACAATGCCTCAGGGTCTCAGTGTGTCTGATACTTTGTGTTTTATGACCTGCATGTGATGTTATTGTTATGAACGCAGGCTCTGTGGCAATCCTCTCCCATGGGAGAAGTACACTCTCGCATCTTTCTCTCTTGCTCTCTCCCATCCTCACTCTGTCCCACCCTCCCGACCTCCCTCTCACCATCGATCGGCAGTAATCTGAGCCCACCATGCATCCAAGGCTTAAGTGCAGGGGGGAGGAGGCGGGCGAGATGGAGTGATAGAAAGAGAGATCTATTATTGATGATGTTCACTAATGACTGTGGAAAGCTGCAGTGGTCCCCACCAAAACACCCTGCTGGATGTTGTCTGCAGCTGAAACTTCTTGAGCAGGGGGAGGGGGGAGAGATGCTCAAAACAAAACAATAGCATAGAGAGACAGTGGATAGTAAATGGTCAGCTCTACTTCTGGTTTTGTTGTGTGATTTCATTGCAATGGTTTCTGCTTTGGCACGGCTGTTGTCTGAGGAGAAATCTGTTATAGGTTTGCATTCTTGATTGTCAGCTTTCACTATATTTACACTCATTCTACATTACTATGGTCTTTTGCACAGGATCCCTGGCCAAAGCACATTAAAATGGGTTTTGTCGCTTAAATTGTGCATGATAATGGGGCAATAGGCCCCTGTTTCAACTGTTTAATGGTTAGAATTGGGACGTATTTACTCTATCACTATTCTGCTGTGTACGATCCAAAAGGTTCATGTAAAAGCAGTTGCTTAGTCTAACTTGCCAGCTTTCTAATTCATGCACAAGGGAATACCGTTTTTATAGACTACAACGGAACACAAATTTAATTTCAGAATTTCAAAAATGTCCTTCAGTCCTTGCAGTGGAAGAGGGTGCTTTCTCCCAACAGTGCTCTCAGTGTTATGCTGTGTACGCTGGTGATAATAAGGTCCGGCATTTTGTTGCAGGAGAGATACTAAGACTGCTGACAGATAAAACAACAGCTCGTCTTTACTGCGCTACCTCTCTCTGCTGTCTCATCAGCATGAGTCATTTAAACATTGTGGTGTTTTTCACAAATCCCTGAGAAGACCTTTACTGGAGAAGGGGCCTGGGACACTGCTTTTTAAATATTTACTAGCTACTTGATAGGGGCAGCTGGCTTCTTGATTGCTGTCCCCACTGTCCCCTGGCAGAGAGCGCGTGAGCACCAGCCAGAAATCCACATTATGCCTCAGTCCAGCTATCAGGCACATGCAGGGAACAGACACCTCAAACGGTCATCAGTCATCTCCAGCAGCTTCATCCCGAAGTTGGACTAATACAGCAGAGAGAGAGGAAAAAAAGAAGAAATAAAGAAGAAATATGAATTAACAAGCATTTCACTCAACTTCATAGTAGAGTTTTTTATTTCTACACAATTTGACTTTTCACCACACAGTTTCTTTTGTTTTCCTGGCACATGGACCGAAACCCGAACTCTGATGAATCTGTGATCTAGAACCTTAAATCAAGGAAGGAAACACACCACTTGATGCAGGATTGACACAGTTAATGCTATTCATTATTATAATTTAGTAGTTTGGGGTTGCTCTGGACACATGATTGAGAATGGTAACTTTTGATTTCAACTGCATTGACATAGTTTCTCCAGGAATATTATGTGTAATAAAAAAAAAAAAAAAAAAAAAAAAAGCAGTTGTTCTTATATCATTAATCACCCAGTGAGCACTGTTCATCTCGATCTAGCATGAAATTTAATCTTTAATGATTTATTTATTTTTTTGAATCAGGGAAGCCATCAACAGGCTGTGCGATGCTGTGCCAGGAGGAAAAGGAGCTTGGAGGAAGAAGGTAGTACATTTCTCATCCTGCCATGCATGTTTTGTCTCACTTTAAAGATACATCATATCAGTTCTCCAGTGTGTGAGAAATACATTCCGGCTCAAAACATCCACACATGTACAGTTAAAACTTTAAGATGATAATTTCTACTTTTCTTTCTTTGTAGGCCCTGAACAAAGCTCTCCAGTCAATCATGGGAAAGAGTAACCTGCGATTTGCCGGGATGAGCATCGCAGTCAATATTTCTATAGATGGCCTTGGTCTACTTATTCCGACCACACGTCAGGTCAGGTCATATTTAATCACAGCGGCTTGTTCAAGGGTTACAATGGAATCCATTGATTATTATGATGTTATTATCTAATGACAATTTGGAAAAGGTGCTGTGGTGGCCTAGAGGTTAGCAAAGCGGGTCTGGTATTCAAGCAAAGAGATTCAGGAAGTCAGAAGACCCACGTGTAAAAACGTTAACTTTTTCTGTGTTGGATTTTTTTCTCTTTAGGCTTACAGTTTATGAATACGTAATTCCATATGCAGATACTTTAGTACATTCATTTTTAATATTCAAATCCTGTTTTTCTGTTTCCTTCAGGTGATAGCACATCATCCAATGCAGTCCATTTCGTTTGCGTCTGGAGGAGACACAGTGAGTACAGCATTTCAGTCCTCACTCTACATGCAAGTTAAAAAAAAAAAAAAAAAAAAAAAAGAATAAAAGCATAAGGGTAGTTTGTGTGTATTTTACTCATTACAGCTGATTGATTTCCATTGTAATCATGAGACTTGGCAGTATATCTTAATTTCATGTCTGGCCTAATTGAAGTGTTCCTTCTGACTGTTGCAGGACACACCTGATTATGTTGCCTATGTAGCCAAGGACCCTGTGAACCAGAGAGGTACACCCTGCAAATGATATGTCTCTCTGTCTCTCAGCTTACTTCATAATGTGTTTCAATGTTTAGTAAACATGGAGCAATGTGACAGAGGTCCATTTAAACTCACTTACACTTGCTGAAAAACTTTAAACTGAGATATTAACACCTGATCATGAGCTTGGCTGCATCATCCAGTAGCCGAAGAACACATTTCTTTAACTTATCCTTTTACTTTTGTTCAATGCTTCAGCTTGCCACATCCTGGAGTGCTCAGATGGTTTAGCGCAAAGTGTGATCAGCACCATCGGCCAAGCCTTTGAGCTGCAGTTCAAACAGTATCTTCACAGTCCTCCTAAAACCATGGCGTCCGTCGAAAGGTAAAGGAAACTGTATACACACAACAACACACACACAACACATTTTAAAGAATATTTGTTTCTGTCCTCAATTCTTTGGCTTTTCTGCAGTAGTGGAACATTAATAAGGCACACATTTGATGGTTGCTTGTTAACCAAGAGAGAACTCTGTGTTCAGTCTTTCTATAGCGTAACCTTAAAAGAAAAGATTGTATACCTGATATAGAAAGAATTTAAAAATAGACAGAACCTGCTCCCTGTGAAGGATAATAAATAGACTGAATATTTTCAGGAAAGTGTGCTGAGTGAAGGTGGATGACGTTTCCTAATCAATCTTTGTTACTCTAAAGACAGTACGGGCAAAGCATTGTGAATAGAAGCTTGGTCACCACAATAACCTGACCTAGAATATAACTCTTATTCTTTGATATGTATTACAATGGCATCTGAACATTGTTCTTGTATTACTTCATATGGACATTCTGACATTTTAAACACACGTTAATCTCACCAGGAAGCCCATCTATTCACAGTGATGTTACTGTAGACAGAAGTCTGTATTCTGGTTTCAAATGAACATCTTCCTTCCTGTCAGTGGCTGCAACCCTCCAGTTGATTTATACAGATCATATTCGGATGTGGGGATGTCATTTCATAAGTAATTCAAGCCTCCCTGTTTAATAATGATTATTATTACTATTAATATAATTCTAACACTGAAAAACGTGCTACCAGCATAGATACTCTTTACAAAGATGTTTTATTGATTTTGTTGCAATGGTGTTATTTCTACTGCCTGTATTTAGGTCTCTGTCAAAATATGCTGTTGATTATACATTCGGTATTCGCCTCTTCAGGTCAGCCAGGACAGAGGAGCCCATGTGGGGGGATGAGGAAGACTTTTCTGAGCATGACTACTACAACAGCATCCCAGGAAAGGAGCCCCCTGTTGGAGGGGTGGTGGATTCCCGGCTGAGGCACAGTGGAGCCCTCCTGGGTCACATCCACACACAGCCGCAGAGTAAGACAGCAGCACAGGTGAGCGTCCCGGCATAGCTGTGGAAACAGGGTTGAATCAGCCTGTCAGCTGTTAGAATTACAGGAAAGAGATTTAAATGCAAAGTTTGAGAGAAGTGATGATACTCCAAAACAAATATCATTGATTAATCCAAAGTGCAGGACAAAGTAAAAAGAAACCCAAGTAACGACTCCAACATCTGAAGTGAAAACTGCTGCAAACAAGGCTGATTTAACAAAAAAGAAAGAAAAAAAACCCAACAGATTCATAAAGACAAGGTTAAACAGGCTTGTACCAATAAAACAGTATAACAGTCTCTAATTCCACTAGTCTTTTGAAGGTGTGTTACAGATTTTTCTAGTCCTGGAAGTTGCAAGGTGTTTCCTTTGAGGGACAACAAGCACCAATAAGCTTTGACTGACCCCGACTGTCGCTGCTTCAACAATTCCCCTTCTGTCAACAGTGTTTGATCCTGATCACATTAAACCAGGAATATCCTCCAAAAATACTGGAAACTGAAAACCAGAAACCTAAAACCTTTCAACTCATCTCATCACAATTTTGTCCTCGTCAGACTTTCACTTCTCTGTTGTTCTTGTTTCTAACACCTTGACGAGCAAAATGTTCACCTAATACCTTCCATGCCGTGACAACAAAATGATCAGTAATGCTGGGCACTAGGACACTAACTGCAAGAGACAACGGGACCAAGGTGGGATTATAAACACCAGAAAGACAAGATACCTGGAAACCACCTCCACCACAACTGTATTGTGTTGTGTTTTGCTTTAATTCAAATCACCACTAGTTTTTGCAACATTATCGAATGAGCCACATGTAGCTACAATCTTAATCTCAAATTACATCAAAAATATAACTCAATCTACATCTGGTCATCGTCAAGACCTTGGTAATCTAACACTCGAACTCATGTTGCATTTTCTTTTCCTTCTTCATTTTGTGCATTGAAGCATGGCACCAAAATACACTACCACTGTCCCTGTGATGGGTCTGCTCCATAATAGCAATGGACAGATAGGATGATATAAATATAATTAGCCACTCTGCTGCCTATCAGGTGAAAATAAACACTGCTCTCTGCTCTCTGCAGCATGGGCTCACAATACATGAGCTATTGTTTCACAGAGTGCTTCACAACCACATTATGCAGGGATAAGAGAAAACTGTCTTATATTCAGACGGAAAAATATAAATACACTAAATATATGTCTTAGTTTTATGTTTGTGTATTAGCAGATGGGATCACCAGCAAGGAGAGAGCAAGGGTCTTACCCCCCTGGCCAGCTGTGCTATGAACTTCACTGGGACACTGAAACCACCTTCAACTCAGGTGAGACACCCTGTGGCAGACAGAAGATATAACAGCGAGGGGGAAAAGGCTGGCTGCCTTTCAGCTTGTTGGTGATCAGTTTCCAACAAAAAGTTGGGAGAGTATTGGCTGACCCCCAGTGACCCACAATTTTGTGTTTGTATTGGTTATTGTGATTTATCAAAGATTTTACCTAGTAGAATAAAGTTCAAATGAAATAAAATGGCTGCTATATGAAGGCTTGGGTTTGTTATTGTGCCTCCATCTGCCTGTCTCTATTTGAGGGTTTTTATGTTCTATTTTGTTTTTTTACTTGGTGGTCGTACATGTGCAATCTTTAACATCCTTAGTGGCCTGAATGACAGACAGCTGGACTCCTCTCAAGGTAACATGAAGGCATGAAGGAGTTTTTAGGTATTTTTTGGGCTGTCCAAATCAAAGGGTATTGACCACATGACTGCTTCATCTGTCATTGTGATTCTAAGGAAAGTCTCATGTATTTGAAAAAAAAAAAAAAACTTAGAAAGAGTGAATTCATAAGAAAAGGAAAAAAATTCAGCCACTCTAAAACTGGAATGTATGATTTGATGGAAAACCTAGGACTTTATCCTGTCTAAGCTGAAAACATTTTTGAAAATAAATACAACAAAGTCACATATAACTAAATATTTAGTACAATCAATAAAGCAATTTAGCCAGTCTAATTCTATTTATTTATGTAATCAGTGAAATTATAGCAATTTAAGATAATGAAAATAGACATATCCGAGAAGACGTGACAGACTATATGGGCAGCAAGTGTAAAAGTGGTAAGGTGTCTTTCTCAAGGAAGAAACTCATAGAGGCTCACCCATAGTCATCGTGAACTTTTAACATCCATCTTCTGTACTGCTTCATCCACTTCAGGGCTGCAGAGTTCTTGAGCTGATTCCAGCTGACTATGAGCAGAGGCAGGGTACGGTACAGCCTGGACAGGTCGTCTGTCCATCAAAGGGTTAACACAGTAACAGAAAACCACAGACACACATTCACAGCTGTTTGAAATTTGGGCTCAGCCAACTAACCAATTTTCACACATTTTAAACTTCGAGAGCACATTTAAAATGCACATATTTTAAACCAATACATGTAAACTCTACACAGAAAAGCTTGGCCTGAATGTGAACTCACCATCTTCTCACAGTTCTAACTTGAAAACAAGTTATTTTTCTCTTCTGTCATGCTGACCAGTGTTGGATCCCTGGATTTGATTTTCCTCCATTATCTGTAGAAAAACGTTCATATACACTACATTTTCTGATATATGTAGAGTCTGAGGCTGCACAGTTCCTTCATGGTTTTTCTCTGGGCTCTTGGTTTCCCTCCCAAAGTTCATGCATGTGAGGGACTGCCTCTCTGTGTTTGTCCTGTGATGGACCTTTGACCTGTCGAGGGTGTACTCGTACACTGAAATCGGCTGTAGTGCCATGTTACCCTGAACAGGATGAAGCTGTATAGAAGATGGATCGATGGATGGTGAATATCAAAATGTGCAATTTAAACTCAAAAGTGACCAATTATAAGATCTTAATAATACAGCTGCTTCATGATTGTGCCTGTGTTTCTCAGGTCTGACGTCAGATGGTTACCTTTGTGCCGATGGTCAGCCACCAAACATGAAGGACTACGAGGAGCATCAGTATGTCAACACCCAGAGTCTGGAGAACTTGGATTCATTTACACAGGTCCATGAAGGATACAGAGGAGCAAGAGCACCTGACAGTCCCAAAAAGGACCTCTTTGACATGAGTGAGTCTGAAATGTTGGTATGATATATTGAGACAACATGATTGGTAAAAACGTGCTTACTTCATTGTTGGGAAAATACTGTATAAACACTGTATCCTGAAAATGTTGCTGTTCCTGTAGGGCCTTTTGAGGATGCTCTCAAGCTCCATGAGGCCTGTGAAGGAGCTGCTGGATCTGGCGCTCAAGCTGGAGGAGGAGGCATTCGTGTATTAGAAGATCAATGGCCCAGCCCTCCACGACGCAGAGCTCCTGTCGCCCCAAATGAGGAGCAGCTCCGCAGGGAGACCTGGTACCACAGCCGGATGAGCCGACGTGACGCTGAGAAACTCCTGGTGCGAGATGGAGATTTCCTCGTTCGTGAAAGCACTACAAACCCAGGGCAGTATGTGCTGACTGGCATGCACTGTGGCCTTCCTAAACACCTGCTGTTAGTGGACCCTGAAGGAGTGGTGAGTCCTAACTCTCAATGAAATCTCCATCAAAGAAGTTTTTAATTCAATTAAAACCCGTTTGTCATCAAACTTTTAATGATCATACCATCCCTTTTAACTGCTGAACTTTTGCTTTTCTTCATTTAGGTCCGGACCAAAGACATGCTATTTGAAAGTATAAGTCACCTCATCTCATACCATCTGAAGAATGAGTTACCTATCGTGGCCGCAGAAAGTGAGCTCCATCTTAAACAGGTGGTCAGGAGGAAACTGTGAGAATCCTGGTCCTGCATGTGACGGTAAGCATGCAGCATGGAAGCATTAAAAACTAAATAATGATCATTTTGACTTAACTTGTTATGTTTAAACAAGAAGAAAAGGTCAAATAGGGAACTTGTTTTAACAGAGATAAAAGTGGACTGAAATGTAATTACTAAAGGAACTTTGAAAATTCCTTTACTATTTGGAAAGTTGAACATCCGTTTTCAGAAGGAAATACTGAAAAACTCACTCTGTGTTGTTTTTTTCTGCCTCGTTCCATAGCTGAATCCATGCGTGTCCATGAGCCATGATAAAACTGAAATTGGAAATAATTTCCTTGGGAAGATAATTGATTCAGTGAGGAATATTCTGCAGATACTTTTCTTCCAAGGACAAACCTGTTATGGAGCATGAGGTATCTGACACCACTTTGTACTTTCTCTGCCTGTCAGCCACCTGGATCAAACAAAATACTCCTCAACTGACAAATTCTCACGAGCATGCAGCTATAAACGTAAACCAACCAGACGCCACGGTTTGACCTACGCCAGAACTGGATGATCACCAACCAAAGTCAAAAAAAATAAACTGGCAACTATTGGTGGAGGACTCAGCCTCAGGAAATCATGAGATGATTTGATGCACAGTGAAGAAATGTCCTGCAAAGCCTGTCATCATGAAATACTTCCAGTAAACCATGACTCACAGGACT
The DNA here is from genome assembly GCF_902148845.1 of Salarias fasciatus. Lineage (NCBI taxonomy): Eukaryota > Metazoa > Chordata > Actinopteri > Blenniiformes > Blenniidae > Salarias > Salarias fasciatus. Next base: position 19,633,369 of record NC_043766.1, on the reverse strand, counting down.
ACTCAGTTACAGGTCATTCTCTCTGTCAGCAGTGGACACCATAACAAAACTATCACAGATTTGTTGGAGCAAAAATGGGGAAAAAAATAAATAAATCTGTAGTTGATTTCCAGTGTGAATGCAAGAAATTGAAACTCAGTGACTTTGAAACATGCAGAAATGCCTCATTGGAATGTAAAGATGGTCTACAGTACCCGAGAAGGCACAAAGGATGCACAGCCAACATGACTCAGTGCTGTATTCATAAAAGAGTCACATTTTATTCATCCGTTTTGTTAACTTAAATGTTTAGCATCAAATTCCATGGAGAAATATGCAGTTATAATATATCTAGTTCTCTGGAAATGCATTCATTTTAAAGAAAGTGTTTCATAGCATCCACCTTTAATCAGTCTTTTATGTTAGTGAGGCTGGTTTATTGTCTTGGTCAGTTTGTGTGCTATTTAGGCCTTTAATAATTTGTGGTCACACTGAACACTGTAGGGAATACTTCATCCTGGGTTAACAGCCAAGTCCTTTGCAGTCAAACTCCATGTATATCTATGCCAGTTTTCCCCCAGTTGCACCCAACTTTAGTGCCTTAATACCTACACCGACAAGCATCTGTGTCAGAGTGTATATAATGTGCATTTACGCTCCTACTGCAAAAGGCTACTTTTCTTGCCATGCCAATGAATAAATGAACAAACTTCAGGATGATTAAGCTCTTATACTTGTGAACAGTAATGTAAGCTGCTCTTAGTTTGGGGTGAATAATAACTAATAATGTCATTGTCTTGTTGTGGTCTTGATTGTCTTCCTCTGTGTATCTGTTAGAGTAATCCTATCTAAGATATTTTCTTAGAAGTAGGGATGGGTGATACCACAATGATGCTGGGATGACTATGAATATGAATCAGTATGACAAATTAAAGTGTCACGTTGTCTGATTTCACCCTCTCATTAAAAATCAATGCATATGAAACGTTTTAATTTCTGATGACTGTTGTGACAGTGTAAAAATTCCAATGAGATAGAACAAGATATGCAGTCTTTGAAAAACAAGAAATTTGAAAAATACTTTCACAGCTGTGTGAGATCCACATTTATAATTCGTCTCGAATCTTGAGGTTGTCATCATTAATATATTGCCCATCTCTGCCCCAAAGTCAGCTATAAATGGCACACGTGTACAGTGACTGATTTTAAGGAAGGAATTTGAACTTGGAATTAAATCCTTTATCTGTCCCTGCTCAGGGAAATGCAACTTTCATGTTGTTCTTGTTCCATGTCTTGACATTTCAATGACTAGCTTGTGTGTTTGTGCTCCTTGGGTTCTCTTATTGCAGACTTTGTACCGGTTTCTTTGCCAATAGTATGCCTGTACATCTGATTTGTTAGAATGTTTGCTTTTCTGTCTCTCGCAACATGTATCCTTTCTCTGTTCATCTCAGCAGCCTCATAAATGCACAGAGGGATGAGGTAAACTATAAGGTTCTTGGTAAGATCCAAGCGATCAATGCAATGTTTTTCTTCAAATTTTCTGTTTTGCTTCCTCAGGAATTTCTTGGAGCTTTTTCTTTGTGATTAACCAGAATGGCTTTTTTGTCAATAAAATTAATGTAAAACAGGGCAGTTGAAATGCCTTCTTTTTTTCTGACTGACACTATACTTATTAATGTAGGAAACCTAGATTAACACCAAGCTGTTCGACCTTTGACATAAACATGCAATGTATAAAGTCAAATTCCAACGCCCCATCACACAACAATAGATGAGTAGATAAGAAAAGGTATTTTGCATTCAGTCAAATTCATATTTTGCTTTTAGTAAGGCAAAAGACAGGAGCAACAAAGAATAAATTAGTTTTCTTTTTTATTAAAACCACATTTATATATATATATAAAAAAAGATCAGCTTGTAACAAGCAACATACCTGATTCTGTCATCTAAATAACTATTTCACTTTCACATTCAAGTTTTCGGCTATCATAATCCCCTGACTTACAATAAAGGCACTCCACATTCGAGTTCTCCGCATTGTTGTTTTTGTTGTTACAATTACTACAACATTAACATGCAGCTTTTTCCGACCACAGATCAGTTGTTTTTGGCTGCGTGGACACGGTCGTCATAATGTCAGTCACATAGGATCAGGATGCTGGACTGGAACTGCTGTATTATAATATTGAGTTGAAAAGGAGGAGAGAGATTTGTAGGTGTTTAGTGTCCCTGCTGTGTCATCCTTAAAATCTGGAGAAGCAAACGCTGCACCTCTTCATCCATGCGACCCTGGTAGGAAAAAGATATACTGAAATTCACTTATAACCAGTACCAACCAGTCATTTTATTTTTAACCTTTATTTTACCAGAAGAGTAGCAAGAGATCAAATGACCTCTTTCACGATTAAGGCGTGGTCAGACTTATTATATTAATCCCAGTAGGTCAACATTCAAACAAAATGTCTGTAGTGATTTACTGTGACCTACAGATGACGCATGGTACATAAAATGTGCTTTTCTAATTTACTGTAATGTTACTCACGTTTCTGTTTTCCAAATTATCTAATCTAATTCAAGCTAATCTAATCAAATCCAATATAATCTAATCAAAATGAACATAAGTGTGGTGGTGATGTTTCCATGCTTGACTGTACTGTTAATTAATGCTGAATTTGAATTAGAGCAAAGGCACACCATGCCCTTCTGTGTGGGGACATTTGATTAATTAGAACAGTACTGTGGCTTCTGCTAGTACTGCTTGTAAGGTTCATTTAATTGGACTGAGGTCTTTCTAAAGGTAATATCAATTCAGAGATGTTTATGTCGTCTTCACCTCAAAAAAGCAGAATATCACCATGTTGATGTTGTTATTCCAGTTCAAATAATGTGTACAAGTGTCCAAATGAACTGACCTGCACAGCTGCCAGTAAATGTGAGCGGTACACAGTCACCACCTGCCTGTGTTTCCTCTCCCAATCCTGCCAGAGAGAAAATAAAGCTGTCGTTGTTATCAGCAAGTGACAATCATGTGTGGTCGTTCTCAAAAGTGAGTATGATGAACAAAAGAAAAAAAAAAAAAAAGCAAACAACAGCAAATGTCTGATGTTCCAAACCCAAATTACTAAATCTTTTTTCACCTGAAGCTGCTGGGTTAGGATGGAAATCCTGTTCTGCAATGCCACTTGCTGTCCAGGGTTGCCATGATGACTGGAGGAGGAGGAGGAGGTGCTGATGCCAAGAGGAGGAGAAAGAGCTCCAAGAGCCTCTTTTAACCGGAATACCTCCTTGGACAGCTCTGTTATCTAAATGAAAACCAAACACATTAATTTCCTTGTCTCAATCCTTCAGCAAAGCTCCTGGATTTAACTCTGCAGTCTTTTACCTTGCGGTCCTTCTCCTTGACCAGGCCCTGGGATTCCTGGATATCCTTGTGGAGCTCCTGGATGTGGCTTGATTGGGCTTTAAGTTCAGAAAGCTGCTGCTGCACTGTGGCCAGCTGGGACTCTGCAACTTGCCGCTCACTCTTGTTAAAGAGCGCCTCCCTCTGCACCTGGAACACCTACATCAGTAAAACCACAAGTTGCACCCCGTGACTTTACAAACGACGCCTTCATTTAGTGCAATTTACAGTTAAAACATTTTCTTCTAGTGTAGAAATGAAGTAAGGCATAATCAAGAGTGCTGAATTCTACAATAGAGTTGCAATAATTAATATAAATGGACAAAAAAAAAGGCATCTAAAATGCAACATTTTGAACAAATTTATGATTCAGCAGTAAACTACCGGATTAAATAACCCAAAACCACCTAACAGTGAAAATACACACGTACACGTACACGTACACGTACACGTACACACACACACACACACACACACACACACACACACACACACACACACACACACACACAGTCTTGTATTTCTATCCTTGTGGGGACCGTCCATTGACTCCCATTCATGTCTAGCCCCTAACCCTGACCCTTACCCTAACCCTAACCCACACCACAACAAAGCCTAACCCTAAAGAAATGTTTTTGCACTTTTACTTTTTTCAGTAACAACAACATGGTCAAGAAAACACTGTTTCTCCTACTTAGGACCGGAAAAAGGTCCCCACAAGGCACGTCGTTTCACGTTTTGCTATCCTTGTGGGGACATTTGGCCCCAACAAGGATAGAAATACGAGAACACACACACACACACACACACACACACACACACACCTCAGTGCAGGTCTTCTCATGTTTACGAGTGAGGTCATTGAAGCGAGCAGTGACGGCGTTGATCTCCGCCTGCAATGAGAGCCGCAGAGCCTCATGGTCCTCCTTGGAGATCAGACCTTGTTCTGCGGCCTTCTGGGATTTCAACTCTCTTAACTCGGTCTCCTTCTCACTCAGAGCTTCCTGAGCTGCAGCTTCACGGCCTTCGCTGGCCTGCAGGGAGTGCTCCAGCTCTGCCTGTTAGACAAGATGGTTTACCAAAGTTGAGGTGAGAGGTTAAAATTTTAAGTAAACGTAAAAGTGCAGTGAAAAGACGCGACAATGTATTTTTAAATATGGATGCATGCACATTGCTTTTGTATTTGTGATGTGAAATAATGCTTGTATCTCATTTGCTGATTGGCTGCTCTTTGTACACTCCTTTAATATGAACTCGATGGCTGTGATACAAGACATCACTGTCCGTTGAAAACTGAGCAATTGTGGAAAAAGTGGAATGTTTTTGTTTTCATCTTCACTTTGACGGAGCAGCTTCCAGAGAAAGTGAAACATTAGGTTTTCTAACGGAACTATGGATGCAATGTAAACAGTTTAAATTGCAACTTGATGCATTTCATGCTACAGAATTTCTATCTAATAGCATAAATCACTGTATTTACCATAACTGCTGTTGTAAATGTCTGCATTGAGCAAAAAAGTCAAAAAAGTCCTAAAAATCAACATCAGCACATGATATGAAAGAGACCGTAAAAAACAGATAGAAAGTAATACAAACCTTCACTTTCTCATGCTCCTCTTTGGGTATGGCATCCTGCATGGCTTCCAGTTTGGCCTCTAGTTTAGCAGCCTGCTCTTCGGCTTGAGCCCGAAGGGTTTTCTCTTCTTGGAGCTCTTGCAGGATCTGAGCTAGCTGCTCAGACACTGCAGAGAGGGCCTCCTTATGTTTGGACAGGGGCACAGCGTCTTTGAGTTGCAGGGCATCCTGTGCACGGCCCTCCCTCTCCGCACAGAGACAGTCCAGCGCCTGGGCTGCTTCCTGTCTGGCAACCTCAAGTTCTTCTCTCACTGCTGCCAGGGAGCGTCTGGACCGGTCTGAGGCAGCGGAGACACAATCATTCAGAAAACAACATGTCCAGAATGATAAGCTGAATTCAAAGAAACAAAGAATGCTACACACCTGATATCACTGAGGGCTCCGAGCTCTCCGAATGCTCTTCGTCCTCCTCTTCCTCCTCTTCATCATCTCCACGTGCTGGAGGTCTGAGTCCCTCTAGTTCTAGCAGGGCGTCATTGAGCCTTTTGGCCACCTCTGCCCTTTCTCGTGCCAGCTGCTCACACTGCAGCCCCAGGGTCAATTGCACCTCCTCCAGCTCTGAGCGGGGCACACACTTTCTCAGCTCCCCCTCCAGCTCACCCAAACGCTCCTGCAAGCGGCGGACCTGGTCTCCATCTCCTGCCACTCTTCCCTGGTTCCCTGATGCTCTACTATCTGCCAGGGCTGCCTCCAATTCTGTAACTTTGTCACGCAGACACTTGACAGTGTCTGTCTCTTCGGCCCTGTCTCCTTCCTCCTTCATGCAGTCTCTCTGAGCCAGAGCATGCTGCAGTTCCTGTACTTTCTCTGTCAGCTGTTTGATTGTGTCACTGTCCAGGCTGCTCTGACCTCCAGCCTCGCCCTGTCTCTTTGCAAGCTCCTCCTCTAACTCTGTCACCCTAGCTCTCAGCTGCCGTGCCTCCGGGCCAGGGCCCTCTTCTGCAGCCCCAGCACCTGCTGCTGTAATATCTCCCTCTCCACACTCCACAGAAAGCACTCCGAGACGCATCTGCTCCTTCAGCTCCTCCAACTCAGACTGGGAAGAGGCCAACTGCTCCTCCAGCTCACGTAGTTTCACCTTCAGGCCTTCTGTACTTTCTACATCTACACTGCCTTCGTGGGACTTCTCACTGCCACTGCAAAAAAACAACAACAATTAAGCAATCATTTCAGTGTTTTCAAAGTTTAACATGTCAAATGATGTATGAATAATAAGCAAAGCCACACCAAAACATAAAACAAAACATCCTGTATATAAGTCACCTTAAAATTCATTATTCGGCAAAAGTTCCCACTGTCTTTAGAAATGACCCTGATAGAGGCACCAGAGACAAACTGATAAGATTGTAGGACTGTTATGAGAAAATATCCACCAGCTCAAAAGAAACATTTATTCATCTGAAGACATACTGTATTAGCCGATCAAGTTAACTCAAGGTTAATCATAAGAGGATCAATCTTACCGTTCTTCTGCTACACTGGAGGATTCATCTGAGCCTTGGACCTGAGAAAAGCGCTCCTGAAGGGCCTCAAACTCTTTCCTCAATGTCTCATACTGAACTATAGGGACAAAGTCTGAACTGGAGGCCTGCATGTCTGTGTCATCCTTCTCAAACATCTCCAGCATCTGGCCAAAACAGGGAGAAACAATAACAGGCTGTAAGAGGTCAATAATCTCTTCAGACTGTCACATTAACAGTGTCGCACAGAATACAAATAGAAAACAAAGAATTTTTCTAGGAAATACAATTTCTTACTATTGTTACTAAAAATAAAATAATAATAAAGATAATACAAATATTAAAATCATTACAATTTTAGTATTAGTGCCACACAGTGGGGCAGTGGTTAGTGCTTCAGCGAGAAAGTGAAAGATTAAAATTGTGGGATGGGCCATTCTGGGAAGTGTTTGCATGTTTTTCCCATGCATGAGTTTCCTCTGGGCATTCGAGTTTTCTCCTACAGTCCAAAAACATGTATGAAAGGTCAACTGGTGACCCTAAATTGCTCATAGGAGTGATTGTCAGCATATAAGTTAATCTTTCTGTGTCTGAACTCAGTGATGGACCAGCAGCAGGTCCAGGGTAACTCTGCTATCGCCCTCTGTTAAATTGGTATAAAAGAAAGATCAAAGAAATAACACCACTAAGAAAAATAATTAGAAAAAAATATTATTATTGGCCAAATACTTCAAAAAAACTTTTCAATGCTAAAGAGCTATATTAATTTTAACCAACACGACCCAGTTAGTGAAGAATGTCCAGAAACAACCGCCATGTCTGCATCTGATGATGTTCCATTCTATTTATACCCGTGTGAACAGCCTGCCTGGGTGCATTAGCGTGCCAGAGCACAGTGTATGAACATTTAAGTAGCTATGATTAATAATGGGTAAAATATATTTAGAAAATCAGCCTATTAATAAGCAACCTTTAAGGAGGTCAGGGACATTTAGTGTCAGTGTTCACAGAATAAAGACCATTATGTGCATTAAATGTGTGTATTCAATGTAGTGTGTCAATGACAGTACAGGGTGTTTTACATGCATTATTTGTTTTTGCATATATGTGGTTGTTTATACATCAGGTAATGTTGTTTGGCCTTACCTGCACTTTAAGAATGAGTTCAGCGTTTTGGGAGGTGAGGTTCTGTATTTGTTTGTGGAGCTCAGCAACTGTCCCCAGATCTTCTGGGGCTGGGGAGGGGCTGACTGAGTCTCTCTCGGTTTCAGGAGTGGCCTCATCATTAACAATCGAGGTTCTGGAGCGCTTGGAGAGCAACTTTTCTAGAGAGAGGGATAAAGAGAAGCCACAGCAAAAATGAAGTGAAATGTAAGGAGTAAGTTTTAAGTGGCAGGCATGCATATACAGAAGAACATGTATGTTCTGTTTGAAAGTCATCCAAGTTTACAAAAACACTGCATACCAGGGAAATCCAGCATTTCATCCATGTCCTCAGAGTCACTGGCTCCAATGCCGTGGCCTCCCTTCAGCTCCTCCAGCAGCTTGTCCCTCTCTTCTTCTGCCTCCTCAAGACGCTGCTTTAGCTTAGACATCTGTTGTAGAGGGATAGGCAATATTAGTGACTGGAATTAGTGTGAAAATTCACACAGACAGAAAGGACATATGTTAAGACAACAGCGAAGAAGAGAAATTATTACAGCCTCAGGACCTCTTCCAAAGCAGAGAGGGCAGTCTGCTGCTGCTGTTCCAAGGATTTGATTTTCTGTAGCAGACGGCCTCTTTCCAGACGCAGTCGTCGGATTTCTTCAAATACTTCCTCATCTTCTGACTAATACATAGAACGCCAGGAAATATGACATCTAATCACATATCTAATGTGTGATGAAAATTAAAATATGTTGCAACGATATAAATACAGATAAATTCAGGCTTACTGTTCTAACCTGGGCTGACTGCTGGTTTTCTGAAGGCTGTGGAGACTTGGCTGAAGGAGCTGAGCTCCGGGGCTGTGGAGAAGGTGGCAAATCCTGGATCTTTAGATGCCCCCATCCCCAAACAAAAAAAAAGAAAAAAAAAAAAAAGAAAAGAAAATAAAGAAAGGGAAAAAAAATCCATTAAAAAATATAACAATGATAGCATTCAAAGACTTCAGTAAGCCATTTGCTGAATGATATAAAACTACTTTTGTTTAATAACTTGATAAACCAATCTAAAACAGGTTCAGTTTATCTTAAATCTTGTCTCACCTCAGTCAAGTCCTGGATGTCCCAAAACTTTATCAAACTGAAGCTATTTTCTTTGGCCCATTGACCCACACCACTGCTCTGACCACATCCCTGGGACTTCCACTAAGCAACCTCAAACAGTATGTCAGAACTCTTAGAGACCTGTTTGATGCCAACTTATGTTTAAACGACCAGGTTAAATCAGTTCCTGTTTTTTCCACCTCAGAGAAATATCCAAAATCCGATCAATCTTATCATCTGCACAACACAAGGTAATCGATGCCTTCATCTATTCACGCTTGGACTATTGCAGTGCCTTTTACACTAACATCAGGAAGTGCTCTCTTCAACGCCTCCAACTAATTCAAAATGCTGCCGCCATCCTCAAGAAATTAGAGCAGACACACCCCGTCCTTGACCAGCTCTGTTGGTCACCCAAACAGCTCGCATTGTGACAAGGGGTGATCGAGCTTTTGCATGAGGGCTCCTAGATTATGGAACTCTCTACCATTCAAGGTCAGACTCATTTACTCTCTGACCACCTTCCAAATACAGCTCAAGACCGTTTTCTTAAACCTCTATGCCAATTCAGTACTTCTTTCTCTTTTTTCATCCCTTGATTTAAAGCACTCTGTAACTGTGTTACCATCATTATTCTTATTACTCTAATGTATGCGACTTTTATTTATGAGAGTAATATTAAACCTCTGGTAGCTGGACAGTGTACACCTCAGTTCAAGACCTGGCTCACCGAATACATTAGTGTACTACTCATGGAGAAGATCTGGTATGGCATGATGAGCAATCCCAATATCTGGCAACCTTTTCTGGAACCTGATTTAAACACAACGTCTCATAGTTTAAACACATTTCTTGACAGTGAACATTGCATGCTAACATTTTTCTTTGAATGATTGCATTGAGATGAACTGTGCTGGAGTTGCAATGAAGCATAAAGTCTTGAAATGTGAGTCCTGTTTTGATTTGTTTGTTTGCTGTATGTTCTTTACCCTAAAAACCTGGAAAACTCTCAATAAAATACTATTTAAAACAAGAATGTAATGACTATAAAGATATTTACTATGTAAACTGAAAAAGACAACTTAAGAACACCAAGTGCACATATAATTATCAGAGCTATAGAAATATTTCTTTGACTTTTTCTAAGCTGTGATGAGAATCTTTCATTTTGTTTGATTTTATTTGCTGTACCATGACCAAAAAAAAAAAAAAAAATCACTTTTAAGATTAAGCGATGTTGCGCAGCCATATGTTGACTTCATTTGCTCAACATATGGGAAGCATTGATGGTGAACCTGGTGATTCAAACATTCTCGCCATCGGCTAAAATGTTTTTTACAGTACCTGAAGAGGCGAGCGGGGTGGTGGAGGAGCTTTCCGTTTACGTGGGGTAGTTCCCCCCTGCACTGATGAGGTGCCTGAGGGGGTCTGAGTAGGCTGCGTGGGTGTGAGAATGGGGGGGTGTAACAGACAAACTGAGGTCAAGCTCAACATAAAAAGGAAAATGGAGGAAACTAAGATAAGGAAAACTGTCTGGAGTAAAGGGGAAAGAAGGCCAACGAAAAGAAAGCGGCACACAAAAACAATGACCTCATATTGGAAAACATGCACAATATGATTGCCTACAGTCAGCCATGATCTCACTGATGGAGGGAGTGACGCAAAACAACGCTATGCGTTATTACCTCCTCGCCTGTGGTCTCAGATGCTATGAATGTGTTGGGAAAAAGACACAAAAAAGCTCTGAAACATCTTCAAGGTTTAGCAAACAGCCACACAATGTGGTAAGTGTATGCACTCCAGTCACGTTTTAATAAGCTTCAACAGCTGTCTTGTGTGAGACTGTGAAGCAGTGAGACTCTTAACATATCAAATTATCATGGCATCATACGGACATTAAATTCTTCATCACTTAAGTCCCACCACACATCTGTTTTTAATATTTTTGTAAATTGTGTTTTAGGAGATAAAAGTCATGTCTTTCAAATGGGTGGGGGTTTAAACCCAGTTTACAATCACACCCAGCTGTCCTCCTGGTCCATCCCCTCCTGTCACAGTTAGGATCTGGGGCAGCACAGCTATAAACAGAGCTGAACTCATTAGGCTCGATTTCAAAGTCTCTCTGAATAAACTGACAGCAAAAGAATTTAAAATGTAACATCATTTAGAAAAGTCCATGTAAATTTCTAGCACCACAGAGTCAAACATACTCCTGAAAAGAAGTGAAGGTGTACCTGGAGGAACTCCATCCTGCAACATCTGAATGATGCGCTGGTTGCCAGTGGCTGCGCTGTAGTCGGCGGCTTTGTGTCCAAGAGAGTCCACCAGTTGGGTGTCAGCTCCACCTCTCAGCAGCGCCTCAACTGTCTCAACACTGTCACTCTCACATGCCAACATCAGTGCAGTCCTGCAACACGAGACAAAACATTAAAGTAAAAATTAAAGTACAACCAGTGTATGAATAATCAGTTATGATTAAAATTACAAAGTACAGGGCATCGACACACAATATTCACCATTTTAAAGCAAGAATGAGTAATCATTGCAACCCTGAAGTATAATCACTAAAACTGTACTCAATAAAGTAATGTTTCATTTACTCTCAGGGAATCCAAATATAGAACTAGAATAGACATAACTTACTAAATGAAATGTATGAATTTCGAGCAGGGAACTCTTCTCTGATAACCCACTCCTAAAGACAGGCCAAAGTGAAAGCTGCTGCTCAGCAGCAGGATAACTGACCTGCATTTAGTCAAGCATTTCCAATGCTGAAGTCTTTTTCCATGTAAATCTATTTTGTATTGTAACCAAAAGTGCTGTGATAGTAATCCTGAAGACATTTTCTATTTCTTGCCTTTACTCGGACAGCGGTGTTGCCACTTTTTGGGCTCCACTGGCTCATTGCATATGTAACCTGTCTAGGAGAAAACATACTAGTGCAACTTTCTCAATGAACCTTCAACAGGGAAAGCAGAAGGTCTCAAGAAGATGATCATTAATCGCTCAGTGTCATTAGCAGTTCGGTACCTTCCTTGGCTGTCCTGCAGGTTTGCATTGGCCCCTCGGTCCAACAGAAAGACACACAACTCCACCCTGCTCATCTGAGCTGCTAAGATCAGAGGAGTCGCTCCATCCTGCAAAAAAACAAATACCCAATCATAGCAGAGCAACAAGAAGACTTCAACAACAACAAACTATTAACGAAAATGTCAACTAAAACATCCCTGACTGCAGCTTCAATCTATAAACTTACATTGTCTTGAATGTCCAGATCAGCCTTAAAGTCCCAGAGGGTCTCAGTGCAGGACAAGCAGCCCGTCACAGCTGTGGTGCATAATTCCCATTATCGTCATCAAAAATTAACCCCGTGAGTTGAGCTAACTTGATGAAAATACAAATACTAGCTTTTGTCGGTAGTCGGAATTCCTCTACTTAGCCAACCATCAAAATTCAAACCAGGTTGATTAGCAGTCATAATAAGAATATGCTGCATGCAGATAGCCATGCGATTAAATACAGCTTTGTCATTTGTTTTGCTGTAACATTTACCTGAATGATGAAGAGGTGTCCTGCCAATACTGTCAGTGCAATCTACAGACATCCTCTCCTGACAGAATAAACATGAAAACAGTGATGACAATTAAAAAAGAAAACTGAAACGAATAAATATGTCATGTTTGAAATGAATACAATATAAATATGACAGATTAACTGTTTAAATGTTATTTCTAAAATGTACTGCTAGAGTATCATGTGACTGTTTTACCTGTAAAAGCCTCTTTAAACACTCTGACTGGCCATTTTTGGCTGCCAGGTGAAGAGCACTGAAGCCTGGAGTCAATCGGTTACAAGCAGACATTTAACAAACTTTGATACTGTTTGATTTCCAGCTTAAAGGATTCATTTTTTTCCATGAAAAAACACCTTACCGGCACCATCAGTTACACTGATGTCTGCTCCATGAGAAATGATTACTTCCAGACAGTTCAGACGGCCTCGGGAAACAGACAAGTGAAAGCTGCCAGAAAAAAACAAGACAAGATGTGCCATTAATTATCATGAATAACAAATATTAATATTATTTTCCTAAAGTAAGGATGATTTGTATAAAATTTAAAAAAACACAGATGCTATTTTTGCTGACCCCTTTGGTTGGATTTTATTCACAACAGAATAAACATATTTGATGTTGGAGGAAAGTTTTCTTTGCAATTTCGTCATCTCAAATCAACAATATTTCTTTGTTTTTTCTTAAAATTTGTCATTATTATGTTGCACTTTGCAATACGATGCAGTATCCTTTTCAATAAATAAAGACATCTGAAATGTTTATTGACTCCTTTAACAATGCATTTATGTGCTTCTCGCCAATAGCTGATGGTCCCTCTTCTTGGTTTTCTCTGTACCTTCCTGCAGGTTTTCTGAAAATTGAATGAAAAGTTTCTTATCTGAGTTCCCTATACCTCCATCATTCTGAGCGTTAATTTGTTTGTGCTCTGATGTAAAAACTCTTTGTTCTCCTCTGCCCATGTCCTATTCTGTGCTCTCTTCCAGTCCCCAAACCCCAACCCGTGCAGGCAGAAAGCTGCCATCTCTTGATCTGTTATTGTCTCTGCTAAAAGATAGATTTTTCTTTTCTTTTCTTTTTATTGTGGAGTGCTGTCAAATGGCTACACTGTAATCGATGGCATATGAATATAATCATTGATTTAAAAATGAAACAGTTATTTCTACAAACTGATCTCTTCACACACAACTGCAAGGTAAATGTTAAGTACTTAACTTACGCTGATTTTCCCTCAGCATCCAGCTTGGTGGGACACAGACCTTTTTTGACAATGAGGGCAGAGACTTTGTCAGGTTCGTTCTGCTCGACAGCCTGCAGAAGCCTTTCATCACTCTTACTCCAATCCTGACTCTGAGGGGGGTAAAGCCAGAGAACAGGTCACCACCCACCCGATCGCTGCTGCAACAATGAAAACTCATCACAGACTGAACAAAGCAGCAATGGAGTAACAAATAGCATGCAATATCATCATGAAACAATAACAGATTTTAATGTACATGTGCTCTTTCTTCTTTCATATCAATTTCACAACTTGCAGAAAACAACTTATATTATAGATAGAAAGTTGGTTTGATAAAAAAATTGAACTCTCTTTTTCCTATTTCTTCTGGGTAGAGAGAGAAAATACCTACTGGCAGTGGGAGCAGGCTGAAACACGGACAAAACCTCTTCATCAGGTTAAAAACAGGCTGCTGAGGATCCATGCTGCTAGCCGGTTGTCACACACAACAGCTACAAAGTATGACGCCACGACTGTATATCCTGCCTGACAAAACAAACTGCAGCCCCACTACATGGCAATAAACTATTCCATTCCTGTAGATACCCTTCAGAGGTCAAAACACAAACGAGCTGGACACACCACAGAGCACAATGCTAACCTGAAATCATACCTGCAGTGAAACTGAAGAGCTTTCCACACATGAACTGTCTCACACACATACACACACACACACACATACACAGGAAAACAGTTATTGTCTGTCCTCACTTAGCCCCCGTGCAGCACCACCTCTCCCTCTCCGCATTCAGAACTGCATCCTCTCGTCCTGCTCCAGCTGCTAGCAGGAACGTCGTCAGGCTCTCCACTGCACCTCACACACACTGTCCCACACACGCACACACTGTCCCACACACACACACACACACACACACACACACACACACACACACACACACACACACACAGACGTACTACTTTCCTTCCCCACCTCCTTTCACTGTCCTCCTTTCACTAACCTACTAATTCCTCTGATGCCTTCTTCTCTCCAGCCAGCCACATTCTGTCCTCCGTTAGCTTTTGTCAGGTCCTGTACTGTACCTCCCTGGCAGTGAACGGCAGATTTCTTCTCCTGCAGCTGCTCAACGGGCCCGTGTGATGCAAGGACTCAGCAGAAAGAGGAGAAATATCTGCACTCTGCTGGTTTCACAGCTCATTTAAAGGACAGAGTGGACAAACTGACACAAGCCCCTGCCTGTCTCTCCATCTCTCTGTCTGTCCTTTCTCAGTAGCATGTCAACCTTGACATGTCAGTCACTAAATGTGCAGGTAAACATGTCAGGAGGGTAAAACATCCACTTAAGACAGCAACAGACACAATTTATGCTAAAAGCATCTCCAATGTTCAGACCACATCACTGAACCAAAAGGCTCCTTAGGGAGAACTTCATAAAGTTGCAAAGTGATTGTTTTTTCAGTTTATATTAGTTCCAAATACCAAAAAAAATATGGTCCAGTAGGTTGCCAGCTAAATCCGTTTTTCTTGATCCTTATTAAAAAAACAGAAGCTTAAACAGCTCTTCATAGAAGTGAACAGATGACAGCAGGAAAGTAAGAATTCTTTGTGTGAGCATGTACATGTGAATAATTGAGGGCTACCTGAGATCTCTGGTTATAGCTGCAGTCTGGACACAGCCCTGCTCTCCTGCTGCCACTCAGTGACACTGTATCCCATTGCCCCAACCCGCCCCTACTCGCCCAACACCCCCCACGCAGAGGCAAACCTGTGACTTATGTGAATGGCTCTTTGATGCAAAGCAGATTAACACATTAATGTTAGGTCTGATAGATCTAGGCAATGCAAAGGTGTGACTACTTCTCCAGAGCAGGAACACCTGTACAGCTTAGCACACTGCACTTCAACAGTGACTCTTACCTCATTCTTTTTGAACTTTGCTTTCAGACTTTTCATTGCAGAAGGATAAACTCTGTCACAACAGGAACACTGCAAGAACAAACATGATAATGTACAATCACGTAAACAAAATATATTTTATTTTACACTGTTCAGTGAACCTTAAATTGTTTATAATGGTTTCAGGGGTTAATAATCTTAGCAACAACCTGCTAATGTACCAACATGTTCACATAATTTACGGTCTCCAGGCTAAGATGAACACGAATGAACTGAATACTAACCACATGTCTACAGGTGAAACATGCAGCCTACCTGTGGAGGACTGTCCCGTCCAGGTGGAGAGTTTCCTGTGTCCCATCAGTCGCTCACAGCTCAACACTGAAGGCACTGCTGCCTGGCGGACAGCCGGAAGGTCCCGCCCCCACCACCAGGCAACCAATCAGAGAGGAGCATGTTGCCGGATCAGCCTGTGATTGGCTATGATGGATGGCAGAGTGTAGCCAGCACACCGTTGATGCTCAAGTATACGGGATGTTGTAACAATCAAGTTTCCGTCAGTGAAACTATAACTCCTCTTTCTTAAAGTTCTTATTTTCAACAGGTCTGTTTAGCTCCCATTTCAAACTCCAGAGGCGGTGGCAAAGTTTGTCACTTTATATTTCTCACCAACTCCATTCATTTTTTTTTTTTTTTTTATGGAGGAGGAAATTAAAGCGTAAAGTTTGTCACCTGGCGTTCACCTAAAGTCTAGGTCAGCAATAAATGCAGTCCTTCTGATGTAACGTCCGAAAAATGAAAAATACAACATGTTATAAAGGAAATGGTGTCAATAGAACACACACACACACACACACACACACACACACACACACACACACACACACACACACACACACACACACATACGCACGCACGCACACACACACACACACACACACACACACACACACACACACACACACACACACAAATTTGACTGATTGTATTAGAACTATAGCTGTCAAATTTCTGAGAATCTCTGCGGACACGCGCAATAAACACAAGTCACCAATTGGGGGCAGTACAAGCAAGGCTGACAGGACTGCATCTTGATCGTTTTTGCAGGTCTGTGTTGCTTTTTTCCAAATGTTTTTTTCAAGTCAGATGATGATGATAAGCTGATGTATGCTTTTGAACGATAAGCTTGATTCTACTTGTAACTGTCGTCTACAGTACAGACTAACAGATCGCAAAGTTCTTATAGAAGGTGCAATGTTACTGTGAATCCCGAACTTCAGAGAAAATGTCACTTCCATATTTAGCATTGTTTAATGAGGCAGTCTTATTAATTCTCCGGGAAAAGAAATCCTCAGCCTCCTTTCATTTTCTTTCTTTAATTAATTAACAGCTCTAACAGCCAATAAATGTGTCTGTTTTCCATGAAAAAAAAATTCCCACTGTGACTATATAAACCTGTCTGACTATATTTCATTGTCTCTCACTGAGACATCATGGTTTTCATTTAGATTGTTTTGCGTGTGTGTGTGTGTGTGTGTGTGTGTGTGTGTGTGTGGGTGAGCGCGCGCGCGTGTGGGTGTGTGTGGGTGTCTTATCATCACTCACTCTGACAGCTGATTTTCTTTTAAGATCTGGTTTTCATCAGGCTAAGATGAGACAGAAATAGATGTTCAGTACATTCCACAGCAGCAGTGAGTAGAGTAAGCAGGAGTAATGTGACAATATGTGACTACAAAGGGGGGAAAACAACTAAATATGACCAGAGGTAGAAGGTGGGAACAAATGCCAGTGATAGGGCAGAGAAATTTTGATGCAACAACTAAAATATTGTGCAAACACGTAGTCATGTGGTATGGAGATGAGGATGTACTATCAAGATTTTGGTGAACTTGATGAATTAACTGACCAAAAAAGCTTAAGATAAGACCTTGAACAAGGGTCAGTGTACTGACTGATTCTCTCACTTCACAGATAAACTATCCCTGATCGTTTGATTCCAGGTGCTTGGACTCTTTCTGCAGGGACTTTACCTGTTGTCTCTACGCATGCGGGGTTACTCTAGGTTCCACCCATCGTCCAAAAAGCATGTAGTTGAGGTTTGAGGATCATCATCATCATCATCGTCATCATCATCATTATCATCCATCAAAAGAAGTGAGCCCAAAAGAAGTGGCACAGAATCTGAATGAATTGACTATTGAATAAAGAAGAGGAAACTATTATGGAATCAATAACTCTGTAGTGTCTCTAGCATCACATTGTTCACTGACAGACTCAACTATTGCCTGGAATACAGTTTCACTGTAGTTTCAGTGAGAGCTACTGGGACAGACATCATTCGGTATAATATCATGAGTATTGAATGCTTACAGAGAGAGAGAAAGAGAGACAGACGGAGGGAAAGACAGAGAGAGAGAGAGAGAGAGAGAGAGAGAGAGAGAGAGAGAGAGAGAAAGAGACACATTTCGTTAATTGAAGCCAAAACAAAAAGAGGAAAACAGAGGGATAATGCACTTGTTTGCACTTTTATCATGCTGGTTTGAGGTTTATAATGTTTTCAGATGATTTATTGATTTGGTTTTTAGAACAAGAATTGTGTGTTCATTTAGGAAAGATCTGGATTTGTGCTAAAACATCCTGCACGTTGTCATTGTTTGATGATACTGACTCTTTTACTCTTCTCTAGCAAGGCCTCATATCAAGAAGACTGCTGTTATTTATTTATTTATTTATTTATTTATTTGCATTAGGTGGCTTCGCAGTGTGTACCAAAGTGAGTTTTCCTCATTTTGGTTGTTGTGATGTTACTAGTTTAATATATGTATGTATGCAAAGTTATGTTTGTGTGACTGGGTCTCTCAGTTATCTCTGTGATGTACCAACCAACTTGTTAAGCACCAGCATTCAACAGATACCTTCCAGAGTCCAACTTGCATGATCTTTGTGAAGTAATGTAGTGGCATTATTTAATTTTGTTATATCAATATTGTCACCCAAAGTTACAGTAAATTACAGATGGCTCATAGGCACACTTTGAAACTTTGATGGTATTTAACTGAGGTTAAACTGAAACAGGCAATCCTTGGTGTTTGCATCCGTGGAGAACTCCCTATGCAGACACAAAAAGTGCCTTTGTTGACTGATTAAATTGATCCTACTTTCAAACATACTGCTTTGCCATCATAATTGATTTAAGTTGGCCTGCAGGGGCTTGAGAGATTTGCACTCACACATCTATTTCACAAACACTTGTGCTTTTGATGTCCATGACCTTCCTGTAGGCCTTGAGCCAGTGCTGGGTGAACAGGATGGAGAGGATGTGATAATGTGTGGATGGTGACAGTGGTGGGGGTGGGCCGGAGCTGCATGACCTCATCCAGCCTCCCGCCTCTGGGAGAAAGTGAGCTCAGGACTGACGTGAAGAAGCATTTACGACCTTTTAACAGACTAGAAAGCCCTTACCCACGGTAGCAAATGATTCAATTTACCTGCCCGGGTACGGGATAATGGGAAATCTCTAAAAGGATGAAACGCAATTGAGGATATGAGGCTTCAGACAAAGGGAATAAAACTCACAACATGATTTAGGTTTTCTACAGGGAAAGCTTATGTCATCTTGCCTGTGTGACACGCATCATTATTATTTTATCCAAAACGTTTTTTTGTCCAGCATGTTCCACAAAGAATAATGGAATTTTGATATTTCTCCAAGACCTCTCACAACAGAGGCACATAACACTTGGCGCTCACACCTCCGGGGGCTTTCAGATAACTGCTCTTGGAGGGTTTTCCCTTCAAGGACAAAATAATTTAAATATCCTCGACTAAAGCTGAAACATGGAAATGCTCCACTGATGTCACGCGAATAAATAATGTAGGACTGTATCTTCGGAGCGCATCCGCGCGGGCTGGTGTTTCATCTCCCTGATTCCGATCTTCATTTGTTCCTCTCGTGCATTTCTTGAGGAAGGATGTGCCTCTTGTTGCAGCCCGTGTGATGTACTGATATTTCAATGAATGAACGGTCGGCTGACTGCGAATAGAAACGGGAGGATATTCCCCCGGGAACGAAGCGCCTCCCCTTTAATCGCTCGGCTGAGTTTTTCTCGGAGCTGTTGTCGCTCTCTTCACTCGCACATTTGCTGTCAGTCGCTGGAGCAACTCCGGCGGATCTCACGGCGAGTCTGCGTTGTGGTGCACAGAGGTGCTGGTTTCTCTTTATTTTCCGGAGGCTTTTGTGGAACAGAAGCTGTCACAAGTGGAAGGTTTTGTCAGTTCTTGGTGTTTTGTCTTTGGCATCGACATGAAGAAACGTGGGATAAAGCACCTAAAGTGACCGGAGGACTAAACTGGCTCGGTAAGTGGCTGAGCTGCGGAGCGCTGCGCTCTCTGGTTCTATTTAAACCCCTCAGTCTGGTCTCTGTTTAGAAATGTCAAAATAGTTTTTTGTTTTGTTTTTGTTTTGCGTTGGCTCGCGGATTTCCAAGTAAACTATGCAAAAGCACTAAACTTGTTGTATTCCACGTTAGAAGAGTCTCAGCAGAAAAGTCAGCAAACCTCTTTCATTTCTCACAACTTGTGTTTCTTTCATTCCACGTGAATTTTTAGTATGCTCTCTCAGTCTTTGTCTTTACTTTTATATCACCATGATAAAGTCGCAGTTTATTGAAGGGTGTGAAATGTAATTGCAGCCTTTGGGCAAAGTCCAGATGCCAGACGTTATTGCTCCCTGCGTAAAACAAAAGGAGTGCGTAAAGCCCAGCTGTCGGTGCTTTTTAATGTCACATCAGGAGCGCACGTAAAGCGCACAAACTGTCGGATTGTGACTCTGTGATCAGATAATCCTTTTTAAAAGTGGATTTTCTGAAATATCAAGACCTTTGGATTAAATTTTGGATATAGTCCACAATATAATTGAAACTAAATTTTAATCTTTAGACTGTTTAGTTATGATGAAACAAACTCAAGCCCACTGAGCAAATCCAATATACAGCGCATACAATCTCATGGAACAAAATAAGGTCAACAATAACTCTGTCTGTCCCTGTCTGCCCCCTGCAGCCTTCTGCTGTCAGTTCATCACACACCAGCGTCTGGAGCTGCGTTGCCATGGCCAAGTGGCTGAAAGACTACCTGAGCTTTGGCAGGAAGGTCCCTCCACAGCCACCCACGCCAGACTACTCAGAGAGCGAGATCCTCAAAGCCTATCGGCTCCAGAGAGACCTGGACTTCGAAGATCCTTATGAGGAATCTGAAAACAGATCGAGGGGGGAATCTGGGACCTCTGACCCTGCCACACCAGTGTATGGGTCTCCTATGAAGTTATCCAATGCGGACGTGAAGTCTCCCAAACACAGACTGATTAAAGTCGACTCACAGGAGTTGGGGCGCACGAAGATTCTCCTCAGTGCCATCTCTCTGGAGGACCAGCAAGAGCCTGTAAGACCCTCAGTTTCTTCACACTTTTATAGGCACTCTAAGATGGGACGAGGCAGCGAGGACCGAAGATTTTTATAGGGTCCTCTGTCCCATAAAGCAGAAATGAAGGGAAAGCAAGTGAGGAAGAAAAAAAACCCCTCTCCCCCACTTGTCTTTCCCATCCCATTTCCATCAACGTGACAGCTTTATTGATCAGACTCCATAAGCAAGTGACTGGTAATGTTTGTCACAAATATGCATTGTTTACATAAATCACATTACATCCCACGTGCCACATAAATTCAAGACTGTAGATGAAAGAAAGAATTATTGATGGCTTGAGCGGACCATTGAATCTGAGAGGGTCACAGTCCCTTGAGTTTATGTCCTTACATAAATAATAAATAGGGTTTAGTTTTCCAAGCTGAGAGAGCGAGAGACCCCCACACTAGCACATGTCAGGGGCCATATACAGTATGTTGTGTGGTGATGAGTCAAGGGCCACAGGGAGATATAATTTATACTTTAGCGCCGTTGATATCGTCAGGATCCTGGTGCTTTTCTGGCTCTCTATTCAGCGTGTGACAACATAGTAACTGAGAGGTGAGGCTCAGGCAGATGTTGAGAGAGAAACTGAAGCAGAAGGGAAGGTTTTACAATGAAATGGTCTGCACATTAGGCCAACTCACATATGCTGAGTAAGTTAAAGAGTATTTCAAGGTTTTCATCACTCCAGTTAAATCATGACTCCACTTGTGGAAAATGCTACAAGTGCAAAAGTGTTGAAGTGGATTGAGGTAATAGTCTTAACTGGAGTCAAAAGCTCCCCTCTCAGCCTCATGCTCCCTATGCTCTCATTAATTTCCCATGGTCTGTGGGAACATCCGCACTCTAATTAACATTGCAGATTCCTGTGCATCAATAGATAACCTGTTACAGAATCAACATGGGATTAGAATGTAATTTTGTGAGGGCGTGTACGTGTGCAGTGGGAATTTGGGAAGTGAACCTTGCTACAGTGATTTCCTTTGTCAGAGAGAGTGAGACACAAAGGATATACTTGTTTCTGGGTTTGTGTATGTGCGTGAGTGCGATTTCATAGGAGCGATTGTGTGTGTGTGTGTGTGTGTGTGTGTGTGTGTGTGTGTGTGTGTGTGTGTGTGTGTGTGTGTGTGTGTGTGTGCATGTATGTCTGTGTGTATTTGTGTATGTGTGTGTGTGTATTGTGTGTGTGATACCATATGGTTGCTGAAGTTGCTGTCAGTGTGCCAGATGAGTATGGTTTTTCTCCTGCGCTTGCATAAATGAACAAATGACCTGATATCTGCTGATTAAATCCCTGTCCTCTCTTCCTATAGTCCAGAAAAGGTTAGCCTCAGACCTCAGACCCTCGGTGATGATTTTCTGCTACATGCTGCTGTCATGTAATAACAACAGAGGGTTTTTTGTGTTTTTTAAAAAGGATCTTCAACATAGTGTTCCTTCGGTTCTCCAGATGTGATAATGGTATGTGATAGAGTAAACATATGAGTTTTCATCCTTAAGTGATGCAGCTCCAAAGTGTTTTGTCTGTAATCAAGCGTTTCTTGGGCCATTCAGTGAGCAGCTGATTACTTGTTATAAGTGTTGTGCCCCTGCCTTCATCTGAGGTGTTGATGAGCTATTGTTTGTGCAGCAGTCCCTGCTTTTAGCATTTACATTCCCATTGGGTTTGTGGGTGTGCGTCCTTCAATACTTAAAGTCAGGTGTTTCATTCTAGTGCTTGATAAAAGGCGCTTCAAGAATGTTGATATAAAAATAATAATTGCAGCATTTTCTTTTTTATTCATCATATGAAGACAGAGATCAAGGTTGAAAAAAGTATTTTTTCCTGAGTAAGTGTGAGTTTTGTCTTGTAGGTGGTACCGTCGGCTCCATTGGCAGGGGACACAGATTATTCTGATCCGTTTGATGCTCGATTGGACCATCGACCAGAACGAGAGCCTGGACCTGTTCCCTGTGAGAATAATGGATACATGGAGCCATATGAGGCCCAGAGGGTCATCACAGGTCGGCTTCACTGCTTATTTTATGTATTGTGATGTATGTAGTTTTTCATTCTTTATTTTTTGCTCAGATCAATACCTGAAGTAATACAGTTTGTAATTCTTCCTTTGGTTGGGCTACAATGAGCATGCGTTTGTAGAAGGCTATCATTTTAAAGAACCGTGACCAATGAAATTTATTGCTCCCTGTAGTGATATATATGAGAAATGGAGCAATGTCAAATCCAGTGCAAAAGGGAGAAATGTAAATGGTGCAGTCATAAAATGCAAATATTGCTTCATATAATTTCTTCTCCTTATGTATTCATAATGGTCAAATGAAGTACCATTGCCTTGAGGCAGTAAGTGGACAATTCAAAGGGGTGAACTAAATCTACTCCTCTGAAAATTCATTGTTGTAATTTTTGGCACATTTAATCATGAATGACATGCTAATTTGTTTACAAATAAAGTCTACATTGAGCCCTTGGAAATCTGGTAATCTCAACATATAGATCTTCCTATACAGTGCATTTTTTTTTAACTCTTTTTTTCTCAGTGTAGGGTAATATTTCTGATTTATTCTTATTGCTAATAGTTCAGCCAATTTATGCTTTTGTTGAATGTACAGCTGCTGTGTGAGACCCTTTTAACTGCCACATTTGTTAGCGGGCATTTCATCGTTAGAGTGTTCTTACAGCCCACTTCAGTGTGTTTTAGCCCATCACAGCTGAGCCGGTTCTCAGCCTCATGAAATGTCTTTTTAAAGAGTCTATTCACTATCCACTCTCAAACCCCTTGCCTCCCTTGTGATTTTCTCCCACACTGTCTATCTCACATCTATCCTTTTCCATTTGTCTCTCCTCGTATAACATCTCTGTCTTCCCCCTTCCCCTTGCTCTCTCTCCGGTCTGTCCCAGTCATTTAGTGTAAAAGCTTGCCCCCTCCGCTTTCTCCATTTCCCCATCTCGCCTCATCTGGAGGGCTCTTGTTGGCCCACGGGGGAGTCTTTCACTGTCATTCTAATATGTCCTTTGGTAAATTGTATGCTTTGTCCTCTCTTGGTTGTCACTGGTGCTGCTCTTTTTCTCTTCCAGTGAAGTTCATAATATCAGGTATAAGTGATTAGAGCATCCCAAACTCTTGCCAAAGTGACAAACCTGGAATAAAATCTATTGTTAGTGCAGCTGGATGGAGCCTTTGGAGAGATTAGATTCACAGTGGTGATGGCAGAGCATTTGCCAAAGCATTGTCACAGTTCTTTCAATGACGCTGAATTGAGCCTGTCACTCCTGGGCTGTCTGTCAGCCTGCTTTTGTCTGTGTGTTTCAGTCTGTTTTTGCTCATTAAAAAACAGGGAAGCAGCAAAGACAGATGTGAGATTGAAACTGTATACTGTAGTTGCCCTCCCTCCCAAAAAAAATAAATAAATAAATAAATAAATAAAGACTTCCTAAAGACATACCATTGTTCTTATCTAACTATGCTTTTCGGAGGTAAATCTAATTGAAAACCTCTCTCTCTCCAGGTTGTGTCTTTCAACCCAGCCATGATTCTTGAGTTTGGTTCATTAGGAGACAATTTTTGTGTCACAGCTGGCGCTCATCTGCATGCTAAAACACTCACCAGACCTACCTTCTTGCCGTTCTTCTCAATCTTCAATATCTGCCACTTTTTCAAATTGCTTTTCTGCACTCTGTCCCCACTCTCGTCTTGTGTTTTCTATCATGTTCCCTGTGAATTTTTCATTATACTTTTTCTGCGTCTGTTTTTATCACTCAACTTTCATCTTCTCCATCTCGTGGTCGCTGCGACACCACGGGCTCCCAGCACAGGTAGAGCAACATCCAGCCCCGCTGTGCTTCTGTCTCAATGACTTAGCATCAAATCGTGACAGCCGCCCTGCCTCCCTCCTCTGTCCTCTCACAGCGCCCTTCCTCATTGCTTCCATTTCCTTTTCCCTTTCCCTCTGCTGCTCATCACTCTCTCTGCCTCTCTCCGCCTTGCTCCTCCTCTCTCCATTCCCCTCCACCTTTTTCTTCAGAGGGTCTTTCCTCGGGGCCTTTGCTTGGTCACCATGGTGATCACAGGGTGGTCTAATAGCTGTGTCTTGTTGTGTGAAGGCTGAAGTTTTTCTGTTCATTTCACCATCAAACCCTTCCATTAGGACCCTTTCCCTTCTCAAATGAATGTATCTGCTTCTTTGTGAGACTGCCAGGCGTAGACACAAAAGATGCTTACCCTATCATTTTCTCCCTTGTCTGTACCACCTGCTTTTTTAAAGGGTACATTTTTGAGGTCAATATATCAACTGCCATTGTTGATGTTTCCCGCTATGGTCTACGGACTCTAATTGATGCAGAAATCAGACTTCATCTCCTTTATTGCATCTGTAATCTCGAAGCCTTTTAGTGCAGGTGCCGGGAAGCATTTGATTGGATCCTACTGGGAATGTGATGAAAATGTTAACAAGGGATTTTGGGATGCTGTGGTGAAGCATGCTAGCTGTTGCAAGGATTCAATTTGGATGAGAGGAGGGGTTGTCTGCTTTGTTGCCACTCAGCACCTAGCCCAATGCCTGGTTAATTCTCCTTCATTCTGAAGCTGTGGCAAGCAGCGTAAACATAACGTATAATGTATGTCATCACTTATCTCGCCATGTCACATTAGAGCTCAACAGGCCTTTTGTTGCAGCTGTTCAAACGATCAGAGAAATCTATCAACGTTTGCGTATATAAATTTGTGCCATTCTTAATGTGCATTGACAGAGTTGCAGCGTGGCTCTGGTGGAGGAAGGATGCGTGGAGGGGTACAGCTCTATGACACTCCCTATGAAGATGAGCGAGGCCAATGCTTGGGTTTTGTGTTTGGAGAGTCTCAAGAGGAGGGAAAAGAGAGCAGCAGGCTGCCGCAAGATGATGAGAGACCGGCCGATGAGTATGACCAACCCTGGGAATGGAAAAAGGACCACATCTCCAAAGCCTTTGCAGGTAAGCAGAACAATTAGTTTAGTGCAATAACTCTTTAGTCAAGATAAACAAGGTCAAGCATATTGTAGATAGATTTCCAGACATGCAGTAAGCTGCATAAACTGGATTGTCAATTGCCCTTGCCTTTAAACTGCAAAACCATGGCAGTTAGACTATTAAAGCTAAACGCCACAATAAATGCAAATAAATGTGTTTTTTTTTTTTTTTACAATATTCAAACGAACTAAAATGGCTTGATTTGACCACAGTTTTTGTATTTGAAAAGCCGGTGTTTTCCTGCATTTTCAACAGCTTATATAGCAAACAGTTAATCATAGTCCATTCAACTTCTGGTAAGTGTTGGTTTTTCTGGGTCCAAGCTGCCAGACTTAATCAGTACTCTCAGTTGCGTGGAATACAGCTATGGGTTGTATGGAAGTGTCCTAAATTAAGAAAAAAATTATTTTTTTAAAAAATCCCCAACAACTGCAGACTGGAGTTCCGGGTGGTATCTGAACAATGATTATCTTTAAAGATCTTGCTTTAAAGGGACTCATTTAGTGGAATTAGCGAAGATGATTAAAGCCAGACCCGAAAGAGGCTTTTCAAAAGGTTAAAGCTTTCTGTAGAGCACACAGCGATCCCTGCTGTTGATACTTCGTGTTAAAATAATCATCTAACTGTCTTGACCTTTAATTTAGTGCTGTACCCCCTGTCAGTGCATCTCTAAAGTCTTCTTTAACTGGAGATGGGGGTTGCTGTGACTTTCACAGTCTCTGTACAAATAGCACATATCTCCCTTTTTACATTCAAACACCTTCTGCTCACTATTGATTTTTTTTTTCTTTTTGGTTGCACACATGTGTGTGACCACAACCTCCACGATGATCATTAATGCTGACAAAGGTCTCTTGTGTATCTCTGTGGGTGAGAAAGGAATAGCTGCTGTCAAATAAGAAAAGGTTTCCATTAGAAGAACAAGGCAGCTACCTCCATTACCTTTAACAATGATCCTATTGCAAGTATTTTCCAATTTATTTGGTGCATAATTGGTATTTTGTTTAAAGTTTCCCTCGGAGGATGAATCATACCAGTTCTTTTTATTGGATTTAAATAAAAAAGGAGAGCAAAGTGAAAATAAGAGGGATGGTGAAGTATAGAGAAACAGAATAGAGCTGATATATCTTTGAGAAGTGGATCAGTGCAAGTTATGCAGGGCCAAGTTGGCTTAATTGAGCTGCATCTTTAAGACACCAAGGTCAAGGTGATGGGATAATAAATCAGCCTCGCTCCCCTTTATTCCTGCTCGCCCCCTCTTTCTGTGCTCTGCCCCTCGTTCTCTCTCCTCAGTTAATTACATGCCTACATGTGCATGACTGATCCATTGCTAATAAGAGTCATGGTCACTACACCATTGTCTAAATACACCCTGATCTACACACAGAGGTGGATACACTCATTATGTGTTCATGCTGAAGTAGCACGAAGCAGAGAAGAGCCAAGGAGACAAAACGATTTAAGAGTGACGATTATTTGAAAAGACGGTGCGCAGCTGTTGATTTACAAAGCCAGTGTCACCTTTCACCAGTTTCACACTCATCCTTGCTTTATCTGTGATTTTCTTGCTTTCTGCCTCTTTTCTTTGTGCCAAAGACACTATGCACTCCAGCTGAGGAGCGCTTACAGCACCATTAGAGAAGGCAGTGGAGGAAAACGCCTGTGCAGCTCCAGTCGTCTGACCCCTTGTTTTTTCCATTTGGAGTCAGCACTCTGAGTTGGCATGCTGTCTGTCTGAGCAGACCAGAGCAGTGAAGTGTAAACATACAAACAGCATTTTCCATTCTCACATTTAATCCATATTCCCAGACCCTCTCACGTTGCTAGGCACACAGCCTACATCTGAGGACATAGAGAGATGAGAGGATGATGACGGAACAAAAAACAGAAGGAAAAAAAAAGATGGGAAAGGAAGCATTGCACTTTAGAATACAGGAAGACCGAGGAAAATGAATATTGAGGATGCTGGAGAGATCCAGAAAGGGACACCCAAGGTTATGATATGTTTAGTGGCAGCTCCTAGGATGTTGGTTGAGGCCCAACGCCTCCTGTGGGGAGCAGTGGTGAGCAGTATTAATGGTCGGGGGTTGTGTCGGGGTGAGTCGAATGAAGAGGAGGGGGGAGTCAAGGCCATTGTGGCAGGGTGCAATCAGTCATCCGCTAACACAGGCACACACTCTCACACATATACACACCAACACAGCAGCAGTGACAGACCTGTCCCCTCAGCCCTCCCTCCCTGTGGATGTGACACACTCTTTCAGATAACCTGCTGCAGGGGCCAAAGAGGGGCATCGCGATCTGCCCCAAGACCCTCATCGTCACCTACTCGCAAAACATGCACACACATGAACATACATGGGTTTTTCTCTTCAGCTCTGATTATCACCAGCCACCTAATTCAAGGGTGAGAATAGACTGTATGTATGGATTTGGCACAGCTGAATGTGTGGGTGTGGGGCAGTAGGGAGGATCGCTGGCACACATTGTATGTGGATTTGCATGTACTGCATTTGCACAGGAGCTTTTCAGCCTCTTTGAATGTGATTTTCACAGCTTATCAGTGTTTAAATGTAATTGCCCGTGTGGTTATTGAAAATGACAACTGTTTGATTTCAAAAACAGGCTCGTCTCCAAAACGTTTACTTGTTTCCCATCAAATGCCACGTTCACTTTCATGTGCCTCTCTCAGGGCACCTCATGAGTCGGACATGACAGAGCGCCTTCAGACCAGTGGGTTTTCATTACACCAGTACAAACCTGTAGCTAGTTGCTACCATCCAACTCAAATTACTGCAGTCATTAATCCCTGGAAGTTAATACACCGTCCAGCAGTGAGCGATAAACCCTGTGGCCATTGCACATTATTAGTGAGCTAATCAAAGCAGCATTTTATTAAATTTGTGATGGCCACACCTAATGAACAAAGGAGTGGGATTTTGCAGTATTTATGTTTCATGTTTCACAGTCCACATCAGTAGCTTTTAGCCATGTGTTTCCAGCTATGACTGAGGAGGATTAAGGAAATGCAAAACATGATGAGAGCACTACAAATCATCTGGAAAACAGGATTGGAAAGGTGTATGAATAACATCACCACCCCTTGCAATTACTGTTATGGTGCCATTGAGCAAAGCACTTATCTTCCACTTGTTCTTGTGCAGCTGCTCATTAGGCAAAAGTGAAGGACTACGGCTGTTCGCTGAAACTTCTTACTTTGAATGCATTAGTTGTAAAACAAAGTAATGGTGAAGGAAAGTGTTTTTTTATTTCTTTTGGCTTCAGGTTCCTATGAACTCTTAAAATAAGGAATGACAAGACAAACCTGTGATTCCATGTATTCCTGCAATGGCTTTGATGTATTTAACATACATATCACATGTCATTCTATCCTTTGTCTTCCAAGGAACAGCTTGCAACTGAAATTTGATTTTGACATTAGAGATCACATGTTCTCCCTGTGCATTTATGGGGTTGACTGCTTTTACCTTTTCCCCCTACATTTGATACTAATAACACTGATGTTGCTTCATGTCTCTAAATTGACCATAGGTGTGTATTACAGTGTGTTGTGATCTGATTTATGTAATCTGTCCAAGATGTGTCCTGCCTTTCACCCACTGTAAACTGGGATTGGTTGGAGATTGCCCCAGTGACCCTGAGGTCAACAAAGTAATCGAGAAATTATGTGGATGAAGGGTGAACAATAAAATGAGTTCACAGTTCACTTCTCACTGTAAGCATGTTGCCGATGCTTAAAGCTCGTGTCCGGAGTTTCCATTCGTTTTATAATGTATGTATCATTTTTTAACAGAGCTTAAATGTGTCAGTCTGGTTCGATACTATAATATCATATTAGCATAAAGCAATATGAAAATTTATTTATGAGCTTCGTCACATAGACCCCCATGTTATCTGAAAAAGCGCCGGTCAGCTTCAGCCAATAGAATTCGAGCTTCCGCTTTGTCATGCTGTCAGTCAAAGTGTGCGAGCAGCCAGAGAGCACGCCCACTCGCCCAGGCAGAGGTGAGTTAGCTCCGCAGCAGCCGCCCCGCTTACCTCAGATATATCCACTGTCTGCTGAACATCCACCGTAAACAGCTAAACATGTAGGATGCTGTAGGACTCGGTGGCATTTTCAGCCCACGGGTAATGAGCGTGCACAATTAAAGGGGCGTGGCTTGGTCACTCACTAAAGCAGAGGGAGGGCGGAACCTCCAGACGTCATTCTTTCAAAACTCCTGAAACGAGCTTTAAGCATCGGCTTGTACCTTTGGAACAGGCTGTGATTGAAGAGAAAGTGTCACATTTTCCAACATTTTCAGGAAAGGTCTGTGTGGTTCTGAACAATTACACAAAAGAGAAGCATTCATGGCACTGATGGAAGAAGGGGGCAAACATTGTTTAATTAATGGTACAAATCATTTGCCAGTTTGCTTTACAGTGAAGTAATTGGATTTACACCAAAAGAAAATGTTGTTGAAACAAACTCCTTCCACTGGAGGACACAATGTAAACCATCAGTGTGGCTCGTGGGGAGCGTAGCTAAGTCACACACTGAGAAGAATGTGCTACTGTCTTGTGAAATGTTAATAGAAATATAGTAGTGATTTTTTTTTTTTTAAGGCACTACATGGAGTCATTTATGGTCACATACAGAACACAAAAGTAAAAAAAACAAAAAAAGTTACATTTTGATGAATAATTGAATGAATGAATATGAATGAATGTTTGTGTGACACCTGGCCATGTGTGTGTGTGTGTGTGTGTGTGTGTGTGTGTGTGTGTGTGTGTGTGTGAGCGTGCGTGCGTGTGTGAGCGTGTGCGTGTGTGTGCGCGCAAACCTGCAGGTCAAATACTTTTTTTTTTTTTTTAAATGTGATTTGCCTTGCTGATTGATGTTACTCTCTGTGGCTTTAAGCAGGCCTCTGGGACGTCTGACCAGCCTCTTTGTCACTTCACTGGCACATTCGCTGAACTTTCTGTCCTTCACTTGTACCCTTTTTATCTTGGCCAGATTTTCTCCCTCGTGCTGCTCCTCTTTTTCTGACACTTTATAATTTCCTTTGTCTTTCAGCTAAGACCTTTAGTGACATCTATGAAAAACCAATGAAGCTCATCCTCTTTCACCATTATGAGAGATAGAGGGGAAATGATAGAAGTGGAGTAGGTCAAGTGAGTAAAGGAGCAGGGGAATATGGAAAAGGAAATAATGAGGGGACTTGGGGAATGGGTGACGGAGTGGTGGAGACAGAGAGGAAGACAAGGTAAACACTGCAGATCCGCAGGGACATGGGCTTAATGTAGGTTCCAGACTGTTAAAATGGTGGATAAATATCATCAAAGGGGAACTTGTATGCGTGGGTTTGTCCACTCTTTAGGCATAAAGTGGCAGTTGTTTGTGTTTATGGGATTTTTTTTCAGTTCAACAGAAGGTAGTTGTGAGCAGAGATAAGATCTGCTAAGGCCATTTAAGAAACAGATGCCTCCATTAATAGACCTAATGAAGCTTTTCTATTGTCTTTGTCTGCTCCTACTTAATTATGACAACAACAAAAAACAGCTGGTGTGCTTGGAAAGTCAGTTATCTGTCACCCAAGGCAATGAGTCTTCTGTGAGCCGCGGACAGGGAAGCTTAGCCTGGTCATTTCCTCCCCCTCAGGAAATGTGTGGTAATTGTTTGCAGGTACTGTAGTTGACGTACCTGACACATGAAACTTTGGCAAGATTGCTGTCATCTGTCTCACTATTCATATTTGATTTAAGAGACACATTTTTATTTATGGATAGATTTTTAAGTATTAATGAAGAATTGCAGCTGTACACATTAAGAGTGGGAGTGCCTCTGTCTGTAAAACACTGACCCCTTTGTTCTCCATTGAAGAAAACAACCTTTTGTGAATGACAGATCCACAGCGTCCCATTAAAAGGAAATAGAAGCCAGATGTTCCTGTTCACTAATGACTGACATAATGGTATAGGGTGTGCATTTAAATATGTGTGCATAATAGCTGCACATGTTTTCACCTTTTGGTTCACAGGACTTTAGGTCCTGCCAAAGACAGGATTTTTTTTTTTTATTGGTGCTTCTTCTTTCTTTTTTTTTTTTTTAATTCTTTTTTAATTAATTCAGATTTGAGTCGCTTTAATCTATTTTATCCTTTTGAAGCCAGATTTTACCCAAGCTGAAATTTGTGGGGAAAGAAAGGGTTGGAAAAAAAGGCCGAAAGATCACCGACTCAAATGTTAAAAACGATGGTGTATCCACAGCCTGGACAGGTCAGCAGTCTGTCACTTATATACAGAAAGACAAACCAAGACACACACCCACATGCAGTACAATGGGCCATGCCAGTTGAGCTTAGGTCGAGCGCTGACCACTTCACTGCCGCATGGACCAGGGCGAGCATGCAGAGTCCAGGCAAAAGGTGGCTCTGTAAACATCTGGATGAACAATAGTCACAACGTATCACTTTTATTTTAGTAATTTACGTAGAAATGGGGAATAAACATGTCAGAAATGTTTATGAAAATCTTACAGTGATGGAACTTTATTGAGGTTAAATATACTTTTTGCCCAGAGCTACGACTTTAAAGGGTGGTATCACTGTTTAGCTGCAGTTGTGCAGCATGTCATAGTTATTTATAATTCATCTTTATATTGAAACCATCTTCTGTCCAATCTTTTGACGTGTCTGAATGTTTCTATCCTGTCAGCTTCTTGTTCTGCAAAACCGTTCACAGAAATGCAAAAATATTCGGGAGGCTCTGACAATTTCCTCTCTGTTTGTGGACATGTGTGCTTGTGTGAATCCCTTCATCAAAGTAATTTATTATTTAGGAAGGGTCATGATTGAAAGCTGGATCTGTGGACACAAAGCTCATTTCATTGGCTGCTTTATAGCTGAAAAAAAAACCCAGTTTGGTCTGAAATCTAATCTGTTCATATCATATTTGAATATTTGTCTCATTTAGTCAGTTAAACATCACGTCTCACTGTTGCTGATGGTGCTCCATCAGGTCTTGTTATGTCATTAGTAGGTTTCCACAGGGCCTTATTCTTAGCTTTTTTTATATATTTCTTTTTTTTGCAGACTCAGCGTTTCCTGCAGCTTAAAATTTGACTTTGACTGATCAAGTAAATGACCAATTAGATTATGTGAGTAGGTTTGAGTTGTGATTTCCAGCTAACAGCACAATTTAAGGCTTATCTCGCTGTTGTATGCTCTCTGTTTCACCCTCTGATCAAGAGACTCATTTTACATTCTAAAGCAAGTGTCCCGTTTTAAATAATAATTTAGATTCATTATCCACTCTAGAATGTTTCTTTGAAATAATGCAAACATGTGCATTGAGTTTAACACTTCAGATGTCAGAGAATAATCTCCAGTAGAGATGCTCTAATTGCTGAGCAGTCTGTTAGAGAAAATAGTCACAACTATGAGACAAACTGACTTGTGAAAGGCGATCACAGCCACTTAAATGTTAAAAAAGTTGTTATAGAATTAGGTCTTTCTGCGACACCCTCTCTGAGATTATTGCCACCTCAGAAGGGTGACAACATGTTTAATCTGTAATAAATTGTCTCATTTTTCATTGCAGTAGTTTTGTTTGCCTCTCAGTTAAATTCCTCTCCACGCTTCTATTTCGGTTTTTCTTGAGAATTAGAGGTGTGAAATGTGAAGTGGTGGTGAGCTGTCAGGCAGCGGAGTGTGGCAGCGCTGTTGTTTCAGGGTGTCAGGTATATCTGTTGGTGTGTAAAGACCTGTGTGTTTGCGTGTGTGTCGCCCATTGAGGAGTGCCAGGCCACACTTTAATCCTGGCTTCAGCGGAGGTGCGGCCCACTCCAGATGGGGCCATTGTACTGCGCCATGCATCAATAATTCACGGAGAGCCAGAGAAAGTGGCTGAGTGTGTCTGCCTGCTCAATAATTAACCAAGGAGGGAGAGAGGCATGTATGTACAGCCCGGGTCTCTCTCCAAACGCCCATTCAAATGGCCTTTGATGTCGCAGGCCTGGGGGGTCTTTGGATTTGGCGGCTCATTAAGATGTTACTCCTCTTTTCCTTTTATTTGTTTTGTAATCCGTTTTTGGAGGGAGCCGAGCTGAATGTACGGTGCGGAACTGGCAAAGGGCATCATGTGTGTGTTCGTGTGTGTGTGTTCGACTTTAGTAATGACTGTTACAGTACATTGTGGCCTGCCGCGGTATATAATTAGCTATTTTGAGTCCTGTCTCACAACAACACACCTTCTGTTGCTCTCCAACTGTAGGCAGGACGTTGACTTGAGCATTTTGCCTCGATACGCTTCCTCTCTTTTATCACACTGTGCTGCGTTGCAAATGAAGTCATTTTTGTTTTCATTGTATCTACAGCTGAGGGACAATATCTTGAAGTGTCTTGCTCAGATGCCTAAAAATAACTGAGCTGATGACTTCTGCTCCTCTTGCCGTTTTATCTTCTCAGCATTCTTCCCTTTTATCTCCCTGGATAATTTGAAAAAAATACAGGGTTTCAAGCCCAAACGTTGTGATTTTTTCACATGGGCGATAAAGCAAGGAGAGGTGAACTGGATGATATTACTTGTCATGACAGGAAGTAGCGTTAATGACATTCCTGCCTCTTCTCCCACTCTCACCAGAGCTTCCCTTCCTGCCACCTCTATCACATCACAGTTCTTTGTCACTCTGTCCAACCCCCCTTTAAAGTCTCGCATAAGTCTTGCCTTATTAGTCATCACTATTTTCTCTCACTTTTTAGTTAACTTTGCTCAAAGCCATCTGCTGTTTTTTCTTTCTGCCTTTTCTCTCGCCTCCTCCCTGCTCTCCCCCTCTATCAGAAATGAGGGAGTTGTCCGAGTTGCCCTGGCCTGCCCCGGTGGGTCAGCTGGAGGAGGAGCCCCCCGTCAGAGAGCTAGGTGACCTCTCACCCTGAACACCACCACCACCAACCCCCCCTTCCCCTACTTTCTTAGCAGTCTAAACACACACATATCCAGTTGCCATGACCTGCGTGAACCATGTTGTTGTCCTACATCTGTCAGTACCTCCACCCGGAACCCCCAGTCAACTGCAACCACCATATCCGCATCTGCATCTGCCTGTTGCTATTCCTGGTGGTGGATTTGGGAGGTTTATACATTCACTCTTTGCTGATTTCCTTTTTTTGTTTTGTTTTGTTTTGTTGTGAAAACCATGCATGAGAAACTCCCAGGAAATTAGGATATTTGCTGTCTTCATGTAAGGTTAGTTAGCAGTGCCATGGTACATTAATGTTTAATTAGAAGTTCCCCAGATTGAATTTCTAGAAAGGAGGCACAATTGGGGTAAATAACACTTCAGCTGGTGCTCGTAATTTTCTCAGTCTATATTAAGGAATTGCCAACTGTAAATTGTCACTGACCTGGGATTTGCTTGGATTAGTCGGTTCATTAAGACGTCACACCTCTTTTGTGTCTGCCTGTCAGTGGTGCAGTTTAAAGCAAGTCAAAGATGCGCACCAGAGACAGACACACATGATGCCAACTTTCTGTCTCTATGTGCCCTCTTGGACTCATAAGAACACTGATGATGATAATACGAGGATTGTGCTGATTGTGTTGTTATTGTCAGCCGCGGACCTGCTGTCAAGAAGCATGACACGTCCATCAGAGGTCTCTGTGCTTTGTGCTGCATGTCGTAGTTTTGCAAACTTGATGTCCAATGTTAACCCTGGTCAGATTAAGAGTTTTATTCCCTCATAATTGCATGCTGTGTGAATACCATTTGTCACTTTATCTGTCAACAGTGCAGTTTGATGGTGCAGAGTGGGATCGCTCCTCATCACCTACAGAACGGTTGCGTCCCTCTGGGCCCAGGTCCAGCCCATTGGCAGGAGGCGGGATGAAGTTTCGAATGCCGCTGGAAGGTCCAGCAATGGTCGGGGAGAGAGTAGATCCTACCCTCCCTCTGGAGAAACAGGTGTAAGTACTTCATCGTGTTAAAGCCATACATAACCTCATCCTAGGGGCCATACCGGCTTTTATATTCAGAAGCATTTGAAAGGGAACTGTCATTTTCACTATCAATTTAATGTATAACACAATATGGAAAAATTTTAAGAAACTATTGTTTAATGATTGTACACAGGAAAGAAACAGTAGTGTGCATAGTTCAGTATGGCTAAGCTGATGTAGAATTACACCAGATAATGTGTCTTCTGCACATATTTGAGTTGTAACATTTAAATGTATCATGATACTGTCAGTAAAAAAATGCTTTTTTGCATTTAATCAATTAGCGTAGTGTAAATGTTCCTACATGCCTTTCCTAGATATTCACCCCACTCTGTAGAGTGTCATGATAGCAGTTTTCAATATTGTGCATTTCTCCAAAAAGCTAAAGCCCGTTTAATTCCACCACTTTGATCCTGTAATGGTAGCACTTATCAGAGCTCACAGAAGTACGAAAGGTTAGAATGAGAACTGATTAAGTCATTAAAACACACATTCGCTTTGGTCTTAATTTCAGACATCATTGATGTAATTTATGTGCTGTTTCTACACACATAAAGTGCTGTTTTACTAATGAAATCCAAAAGCACGATACTCCTTAAGCACAGAAACACACGTCTGCGCATGCACACACGCACACACACACACACACACACACACACACACACACACACACACACACACACTACTTCACTCTTGCAAACACCTACATGTACAAAAAAAGATTGTTATGCTCCATTACTCCCTGATGATTTCCCAAGGACTGGTGTAAGCTTTGTAGGTTTCTTCAGCTCTGTTTGAAGGTACAATATGTGAGTCTTAAATGCTGCTGTGCACAACAGGCGGTGATGAGTCTTTGTGGCATCCCGTCTAGATCGCAGACTCTCAGCAGTTCGGTTAGATTTTTTTTGTGTGTGTGTGTTTCTGTCATGCTGTTAGCAAATTGCAGTTTTTTGATTACTCCACTCAGCAACAGCCTGAGGCATTATGTGCTCTGCTTGCATGCTTGTACGTCCAACTCACAGCTAAGTGTCTCCAGAAAGCTCTGAGACTTAATTTATTTAAATTCTGCATTGGTGTTTTTTTTCCCACTTATAGATAAACTGAATAGATTTTATGTTAAAAATACACCTGGAAGTGGTTAGGATTCTTTACAGAAAGCAGGTCATGCTTTCAAATATGGGTCTTTCTGCATGGAGTTTACATGTTCTGCCCATGTGTGTTAGCTTCCTCCATGCACTCCGTTATCCTCTCACAGTTCAAAAACATGCATGTGATGTTAATGGTGAGCCTAAATTTCCCCTTGGTGTGAACGCGACTGTGTGTGTTGTCTGTTGTCTGTCCCTTGCTGTTTGCTCTGTGATGGATTGGAGATCTATCCAGGTTGTACTCCGCCCTCACTCATACTCAGCTGGGATTACTGTGATCCTAAATTCAAAAAAGCATGACATTTTTCTGTGGTCTATCTTTCTGTAAGCACATGCTGCACATACATATGTCTGATTCATAAAACTGTTTTTACACAGACTTGAAAATCCAAGTTATTGTTCAGCTGTTTAAGCAGCAGAGTTTTGAGTTTGTGCATATAGTACTGTACCTGTCATGTCTTCAATTGAGAGACCTTGGTATGGTGTCATATTGGGTTTGAGGAGTAAGATTTTGCAAGGTGGAATAACTTTGAAATCCAAATCCAAAACACAGTTGCATGAAATTGCTTGCGTGGCATAAACACCAATGATTACACCAATTCAATATCTAACTCATAGACGTAGTTTCAAACCAATCAATAATCCCCATGAATACCGAGTCTTAACAAACCATCACTGCTGAAACTTCTATGCATTCTCGACTGTATTTCATCCAATGCATCCCTGTTACAATAGAAATGTGATACAATAAGTCAAAGCCAGAGCCAGAAGCAAGAAGATTAAAAATTTCAACATCTTATTTGTGACCAATAATAATTTCTGAACTGGCTGCACAATGGTGTACTGCTTTACACTGTGGTCCATGTCCACAGGCTTTAGGCTTTCGTTAGGCTTTTTGGCTCTTTGGCATGGAGTGTGTATTTTCATTCTGTGCATGCATGAGCTTTTTTCCAGGTGCTCCACTTCACTCCCACAGTCCAAACATTTGTATTTGTACGTAAAATATTTTTTAACTATCATAATAATTATATTTGCCATTTGTTTGGCCTGACAACATGTAGAGGGTGGATCCTGCCTGCAAAGTCAGGTTTGCCTCAGGTCCAACTCAGTAAAACTTTAAATACAGTTCCTAACATACGATGTGAAGGTCCCAGCGACCTTAAAGTGAACTGCAACTTTTCTGATTGGCTGACACGTAAAACCGTGATGAAGTAATTCTAGCTGTGAGTACTATCTCTTAATAATCCTTCACTTTATACCTTTTATTACATTCCTGAGCAGTCTTCACTATGTATATTATATGAGTCTAGACAGACATTAATGCTTCATTGGTGATTTGCGGAGGCACACGACCACAAGGTGGTAATTCCAGTTTTATAACTGATGACTATGTAGGTAGATGAGATGGCCCTGATGCTACCCAGGGGGGAATTATAATGACTTTGGTAATCCCCCCATCTTTGTGTTGGTGTGTGCGTTCTGACGGACCTCAATTATTGGTTGGATTGACATTAAATTTGATTCAGACATTCATACACCCTCCGGATTAATTGTATTAGTTCTGATAGTTCTTTCACTTTGATGTTTTATGTGCTAGCAGCATCTCTCATAATTGCATGCCAAGTGTCTGATGCTACAAATGTTAGTGCTTTCTCACTTGTTTGGAATTATATAGTTCAAATAAAATGGCAATTATTTGATATTGGTATTGTTTCATTATTATTATACCAGGTTTCATTGTCAGAACTGTCTCTTTCTCTCTGGATCCTTTGTGTTATTTCATCTCTAATGTAGAACTACATAGTTTATCCGTTTAGTCTCAAAGAAAAAGACATGTTTATTGCAAACAATTACCACTTGTCATTTCTAATCTTGTGTTCATTTGTGCTTCATCAGGTGGTACCATGGCTCATTGTCACGGTCGGAGGCTGAGTCGCTGCTAACACTGTGCAAAGAGTGCAGTTACTTAGTGAGGAACAGTCAGACCAACCGCTCTGACTACTCCCTGTCCCTACGGTGAGACACAACAAGTGGTTGAACACCTGCACACCTTTAATGTTATTCTCAGATCAACAGCTTTGCAATTTAATGGCACGATTCTCTCTTTTTTCTACTTTGTGACTGACTAGTGCAAGCAAAGTGTGTGTGTGTGTGTGAAGCCACCTGAGCTCTGCTTCTCATCTTGCAGTCTCCCACACCTCTCCATCTGTTTCTCCCTCCTCGCTTTCTCTTTTTCCCCTCCACCATCACCTTCACTTAAGATCACTGCCACACTGATTCCTCTCCCGATACTCATTTGCAGTGCACAATACTGCTTATCTGGTCAAATCTTTCCCTTATAATTACTTCCATGATCCATTGTCCTGGCTTCACACCCTTCTTCCATCATCACTCTGTTCTCGCACCATCCTTGGCTTCTCTCTGTGGCCTTTCTCCCTGTACCCAGTGGGCCCTCTAAGTGGTAATCAGGCAGGTAGAGCACACTTCAGTGCACACATCATCCTCCACATAATCACTAATGAATATGAATTACCTTCTGTGGGACACACAAGAAGGGAATTAAGCAAGGAAGAGGGAGCGGGAGAGTGAGGGGAGGGGGAGACGCTGAGTGTCACCGTGTTGTGCTGACATATAAACAAGCTCATGCATTACTCATTTACATGAGTAGAGTGGGTCTGACACACACACGCACATGTGCTCAAGCAACAAGGTCAGTACCGCTACTACTTCCCCAGCTGGGACATGAAAGCAAATTGAAAGTGGTTCTATCTATCTATCTATCTATCTATCTATCTATCTATCTATCTATCTATCTATCTATCCACCTTGACTGTTTGCAGTGGTTTAATGCTTTACCACTATCAGCAAAATGCTGTACTCAAAAATAATGTTGAGATTTGAAAACTTGATTTCAACACAAAGACTGGCCAAGGATTACAAGCTAAATGAGTATGAAAGTGAAGGTGAATTACGTAATGCAATTTAATCCTTTAAAAAGTAATCTTTGTGATACAACTTTTCTTAATTGTGCATGCACAATGGGTCATCGGTCCAACAATTTGTCATCACCAAGGATTGTTGTGGCACTCTGAAATTTGTAGTTCTAGATTCTGCAAGACCTCTTCTTAACTTTGTTGCTGGTAGACCTTGTAACTCCCCAAAAGTTGCATGTCCTTCTCAGTTACTGTAATGGAGTTCTAATCGTGTGACGGGCTGCTGATTGGATATATGCTTTACATAAACTAGGCCATTATTTCTGGAGTGTGCATGTTCTCCCTGTGTAAGTTTTCTCCTGAAACTGCTGCTTTCTACAGTAATCCTAAGACATGTTTGTTAGGGTATTTGTCTATGGAATATGTGAGAGCATGCTTGGGGAGTGTCTCTTCGGGAGAGCTGCATGGCAACTGTCCACCTGTCTAGAGTCTGTGCTTCTTTTAGCGCAAGTCAGCTCCCTCAGATGTTAAGATTGATAAAATAGATGGATGGATAGATGGATGGATAGATGGATGAATAGATGCTTTAGGGTTTATGAAAAGTGCATACTTATGAGTATCTTTCAAACAATTACAAAGTTTGCCAAACTCAAGATTTTTTTCATTTTTGGCATACTTTTGCGTTTGAACTCAATATTTTAAGTAACCCTGCCATTCTCCATCATAGATTACTATATACCTTCACTGTTGAAATTAAACTCTGGTGGTAGAAACCAGGGAAATTCCCCACTCATTCAAGGTTTCCACAGCCTTTATCTGTGTGTTTTGGCTGGTCGGTGAAAGGCTACAAATGCTTTAACCTTCAGAAAGGACACACTGAAATAGCAACATTGACTCGCTGGTGGGAGTGGAGCATCTGCATGTTTTGAGCATCATCTTTCTTTTGAAAATGTGAGCCACACTTGCAATATGCTCAGATAAATAAGAAATGTGAATAATTAAACATATTACTCACAAAGGCTGTTAAAAATGAGTAACCACCACAAAGTGAGTCAACACTGAAACAAGTCACCAAATTTAAACTATCATGTTTTATGAATGAAGACTTGCAGGCTTTCATTTACTATCAGATTCAAACAGTGTCCAAAAACGTCACAGGATGAACGCACTCGGTGAACTCTGAACAGTGGCATCATGCAGTGCCTGACTGTTGGGCCAGTGGGACAATCACCAACGGCTGGTTGTTGGCCTGTTTTTAGTCACAGTGAGTGTTTTTGGTCTCACTGCTCTTCAAATTTTAATTCAGTTCACTAGAACAATTATAATTATGGTGACCGGCTTCAGCCCTTGTCTTTCCCTGTGCTTCTATAATTAGACAGGCTCCGTGACAGGCTAGCTGGCTCTTAAAGGGACAGTTCTGTTGTGGCTGCCTAGATTTTGAAGGGGAAGCGTAGTTCTCTCCGCCAATCCACTTTCACAGTCCAGAGCATTTGTCTTCTTCTCTTCCTCTGACTGCACTCGTCCATCCATTACCAGTGCTTTCCTTCCTAATTGATGATATTGTGATAAACGTTGATGGGAGTCATGTTCTCAAAGTTAATAATAGAAAAGTGGATGGCGTTTCTTCGACACAAGTAGGGGGAAAAAAGGCTGGGAACCACTGACTTTACGATCATCGCGTGACAAAATGTGTGGAAATATGTTAAAGGCTTTATTTGTCCTTTAATTTTCTCCTATACAATTTTTTCACTGTTAAGCGTACTCCGTTCATCCTTTCGCCACTTTCTCACTTCTTTTTTTCCTTTTGTCTCACAGGAGCTGCCAGGGTTTCATGCACATGAAGTTCACCCAGTGCAAAGATGGCAAGTATGTGCTGGGGCAGAACAGCCCACCGTTTGACACCATCCCAGAGGTCATCCACTTTTACACCACACACAAACTGCCGATTCGAGGTGCCGAGCATCTCTCCCTGCTATTCCCGGTGCTGGTGCAGACACTCTGACTGGCCTGGACGCTACTTCTGGACCTCCAGGATTTCAGTGTGATGAGAGACTTCAAACGCAAATGTTTGACCGGACTTTCCTTGCAGATTGACATCTCTTTCTATTCCTGGTCGACTGGACATCTTGAGATTATTCAGCAGAATTCTGTTGTAACAGGTGTCTTTAACCACTAGGTGAACAATTCACATGGAGTGCAATACATCTTTGCTGTAGAATCATCTCTCTGTTGTCCAAGGAGACGTCTCAATCCATTTCCCTGCATTTCTTTTGCAGCTGTCAGAAACTCAGTCGGTGTTAACAGAGCTGACGCTGGAAAAAATCTGAATGTACCGAGGACCCTGTTCAGAGATCACCAATAAGTTTATACTGTTCCACAAAAACACTTGAGTACAGTGGTGAAAATATTGCTGTTGTTAGGGGAAAACCTTGCAAGTCATTTTTTTTGCTGATTTTTCATGTTTGTACCAGAATCAATAAATTAAATTGTGCTGTAAAAGACAACATTGCATTTTACATCCACAGACAGAGAAAAAAAAACCTTTTTTATTTTTATAAATGCTCTATAATTACAGTTTTAAAACAATGCTATTCATGATGCATAAAGAACTATTTTGAGAGAAAGAAGGCTTCTACCCGCAGCAGTTATATTTCCAAGGATTTTCTACACAAAGCCACACCTGTTCATGTCCCTCCAGTCCGTTCTGTGTTCTTTGCTTAAGACTTGCTTGACACATCTCTTTGTTATCGTTGATTGCTCATGATCGGCAACCGAGAAGTTGTGCTGTATTCGTACTTGTGTTGACCTTTCTAACTTTTATCTGTTGTTGCTTGCCTGTGTTGCTCTTGGTAAACAATGCTGGGCTTGTTTGAAGCAACCTGTTACTGTTGTTGTTTCTTGACTGGTTTAAAAATAAGATGCACCAGGAGGTGCACGCTACATTCAAAGCAGAGAAGACAGAAGAAGACTCAAACTTGAAAGTGAATATTGGCGACGTTGTCCTGCATCGAACATGTCTGATTATACATATTGGACTTGTCCATAGTTTGAGCTGGCCAACTTTTTACATGCTGGATAGTGCATTGTGTCTGAGGTAAACCTCTGCCATCTAGGGTTTGGGTTCACTGTCCAGCCGAAATATGCTTAATATACTAAATAGTATTCTAAATAGATAATATATAATAATATACTAATTAGACAAAAAATAAACTCATTCATAAGTCTTCAAAGTTATAATTTAAAAAATACATTATTTTGGTTTTCAAACTACAATGTACAATAAAGTAAAAAATAAAAAAATAGCTTTTTTAATGGTATTTTAGTGAAAATAAATGGTCCCCAAGTAAGATTAAAAATAAACTAAAGAGTTTGCAGCCAAGCTGAAAAACCTTTATTATAAAAAAGTGATAATAAATACAAAGGAAAATAAATGTTTTAGTAAGTGGTGTACAGCTCATCATTTACAACTTCATTGAAAAAAGTCACAGATCGATATTATAGGTGAAAATACCTAGTGTTTATTTCATAAAGAAGAAAGTGTCCAAAATAACCTCGTGAAGAATATTGTTGATCAGATTTTATACTCTTTGCAGCCTAGAGAGGAGAAAAGGAGGCACAAAGGACTTGGCAGGATTGCGTGCTTCACATAATCAAACGTGCACACATTTGCTTTTCTTCATCCATTAACAGCAGGGCTGGGAGGGAGAGGGTGAGGACCGGGGGGTGAGGTGTGGCTGAGGAGGGGTGAGGCAGCCCTCATTATTTGGCTGTGCTGCAGTGAAAAGCACTGGGATTGCTTTCATTACTGAACCAAATGAAATAGCAGAGGCTGATTACCCGCGTGACGGAGAGAGGAGACGGGCTGGATCACTCTCTACTGGGAAAAAAAGAGTGAAGAAAGAAAAAAAGACGAGAGAGATGAGGCAAGGGAGGAGGAGCTGGAGGGATGGGAGTCAGACACCGCCTGCTCGCACTTCCTCAACAAGACTCCAAACAAGTGTGTGTGTGTGTGTGTGTTTGTGTGTGTGTGTCTGTGTGTGTGAGAGGGGGTGTTTGAAAAAGTGAGATGGTGACATGGAGGGGGCTGCCACAGTCCCATTTTTCAAACATGCTTCCCTGGGGAGGGATATGAATAATAACGACACAAGCAATGCAGCATTTAGAAATCAAGCAAATATCATGCTCATATTCTGCAGGCTTTTGTCTGGCACTGATTTTGAGAGTTAGCTATTTTATATCAGACTGAAGAATTCCCAGTATGAGGGTTTATTTTGTTGTTGTTTTTCATATATATATATATATATATATATATATATATATATATATATATATATATATATATATATATATATATATATATATATATACACACAAACCCTTAGTATCATACAATGAATCTTTTTGTGTTTGCACCATTGTGTGTATGTGTGTGTGTGCATGTGTGTGTAGTTCATATATGCAGCAGAATGTGCATAAACTCCGATCTGGTTGGTGTCACCAATTATGCTGTGACGGCAGCTGTTAATGCATTGGATAAGCTTTCAGGAATGAACACCTGTGATCGCCTGTGATGGTTATTGGACTACCAGTACATTTTGAACTACATTCATGTGCACAACCGACAGGGACATGCCAACCAAGGTTTTCAAATACGTTTTTATTCACAAGTAAGCATTTTGAAATGTCAAAGAAACATATCAGTGTTAAAAATGAATTAAAAAATTATTTCATTTTTCATTTTGTTTTATAGAATAAGCTGATTCACTTTAATGGTATTCATAACTAAAGTGTCTGCTGCTAAAAATAGTAAAGCCAATAAAGTGGTTCAGAGAAAGAAACAGTTTCACAAAAATGTTTATAAATATGTTAGCATATGTTTGAGCCTGGAAAGAGATTATGATTATATATGACACTGATCTATGGACT
The DNA here is from genome assembly GCF_902148845.1 of Salarias fasciatus. Taxonomy (NCBI): domain Eukaryota; kingdom Metazoa; phylum Chordata; class Actinopteri; order Blenniiformes; family Blenniidae; genus Salarias; species Salarias fasciatus. The sequence continues at coordinate 19,588,470 of NC_043766.1, read as the reverse complement.
TCCAGGATTTTCAGTGTGCATGATGTCCAGTGAACGTCCCAACTTGCAACTACAGCTTTTTTTCCACAGTCTGCTAACCTCATATTTCGGAGACTGCCAAGTGGGACAATGTGCTGCAGGCATTCAACAAACAAGCGAAGGCTTCTATAAACTGCTGAAAGCAATGGCTACAAGGTGAGCTCTTTCTAATGTTCAGTAAAACTTTAATGTATGGCATGCAGAGAGTGTGTGAGTCAAAGATTTGGTTTTGTTTTGATCAACAGTGCAGTTTCTCAAGGATATAATACACCTACCCATACCTGAATTGAAGACCAAAACACCCAAGGAAGTACAGAGATACAGATGGGCATATCTGTTAACTCTTCATGAATACTGTACAGATATCATGAAAACTGCATTCATTTGACAGTGGACAGTATTCTTGAAGTTTTTGTCTGAAAGTATTGGAGGGTTATGTTTCTGACTCTCAAGTGTTTTCTTGGTTCCCTGTTGACTTTGCTTTGCCAGGGTTGGAACCAATAACCACAAAGGGTGTTTCATTATATATATTTGAAGTAAAAGATTTTAGATTTGGAAATAAGGACCAATCAAAATCTATCTTCATTTAAATGCCATGTTAGGAATTACCATCACTCCAGTTTCACCGTGTCTATCCCATACCCATAAAGTTAGGATGGAGCAGATAATGTGATTTTGCAGTTGATGAAACCTGTGCTAAATAATTTTTCGCATGTGCTTTCACAAAAATGTCTTTTGTGCAGCAAATATCAAGGATAAAAAATCCAATGCAAGCCCCAATGCCTAGTATTTTCAAGGTGTTGATGTTGTATGAGTGGCACGCTTTTAAATCAGTCATGGACATTTCCACTTACAGATGCTCTTTCACACAGCGTGTATACAACTCTCCTGGCAGTTTGCATGCGCAGAGGCGGAGGAATCAGCCAGCTGTGTACACACTCTCAATGCCACAAGTGAGAAACAGGACACGCATGCCAGACTAAGAGGCCACCATCCTCCCTCTCACTTATCCCCTATCCCAGACATGCTAATCCCTCCAGTGGTGGCGGGCAGGCGTGGAAGAGATAGATTGGAGGTCAGTGTGAGCAGGTGTGCGCATACCATCAGGCCCTGCCAGAGGACTGCAATCAGAGAAGGTTTGGAGAGAGAAGCAGCTGCTATTTTCTGGGAAGTATTCCTCAGGGAAGGAATATGGAAGTGACTGCTTATCCACTCCTGCCACCTATCTGTTATGTTCAACTGATGTTAAAAATTTGGTTGCCTTGGCTGATGCTGGAACTGCTGAGAATGTAAATTTGTCTAAAGTTGCACAAACTTCCCATTGAAATGGAAATGGAGAAATAAGTGGTTACGACCAGTACAGTTGGAACACAATTTTCTTTGTGAATTATTTTTGCAACTGCTTGACTTTTCAGGAGTCACCAGTCATAGCAACTTGCACCATATGCTTCATTGTTTTTTTTTAGGCCAGATGACCAGTCCCAGACACTTGTGATGAAAAATAAAGCCAATGCACCTCCAGGGGGACCAATTTCGTTTTGAACACATGTTCACTTTTGAACGTCCTCAGTCTAGACCTCAAGCAGAAAGTATTGTACAAGGGCAGACAGTATCTGCATGGAGTTCAACACTGTGACGCTAAAAAATACAATTCATCTGTTACCATAGCATTGAATGCTTTGTAGTTTAACATTTCAGTCTTCCACTGTGTCCCCTCTGCATATTTCATGGTAGTGTCAATAATCAAAATTGTAGCTGTTAGCTTTACTACAGTATATGTATGAATGAACGAGCACATGCACACACACACACACACACACACACACACACACACACACACACACACACACACACACACACACACACACACACACACACACACAAAGAGTGCAATAAAAAGTTTTTGAAAAATTGTCAGTATTGTTTTCCTTTAAAATGTCACAAATGACAAAAACTAATTCAATAAATTACTGAATACTCATGTGTAACATTTGAATTTGATATTTAAAATACCCTGCACAACCAGAAATAATTAGAGGTCTATGATATTGACAGGAATTTCACACCTCTCTCTGGTCTCAACTGTAGAAGGAGGCATAAAATACAGACATAATACTGTCAGAGGTCAGCCTTGAAGCCAGATTCATTCAGCATTATTTACATTTTGTAAAGACTTGAACTTGAGCCTTTTGAAGTTTGCTATATGCTCTGATGTACTGATGTGTCAAATTTAAAGAGATACGATCCAAGCTTAATGAGAGGCATTTACGGTCTGCGCAAAAATTGGATGTAGTGTTCTCCTTTTGTTGTTAAAACCAGCCTTCAGATGTCCAAGATGGTGGGATGTTTTTGCCGTTGCTAAGAAACAAGACAGAAAATAGGAAGAATGACTTATCTCAGAAGATAAAATGACTGTCAAATCAACATATTCTGTTTTCACTCTGCTTGTCTGCACAATCTCTTCCAAGGAGGAGAATTAATGGCAGCGGGGCGTGAAGGGGAATGTTAGGAGGAGTACGCACCAATCTAAATCTCAGCCAGCTCCATCGAATATCCTCCTACGAAATGACCCATGCCTCGGCTCCCCGAGCTTCTTCCCAGCTGCTCCTTGGATAAAGCCCTCTGATCCCGGGGAGCTTATCAACAAAGTCTGCCTGGGTCTTTGGCTTCTTTGTTCCACATATAATTACTGTATACTGAAACTGGAGAGCAGTGGAGGTGAAGGTGGAGAATGAGAGTTATCACACACCAGATGAGTGTGTTTGTCTTCTCTGTTGAGAGTAGTGCAACTCAACCAAAGAGGACGAAATGGTTTCAGCACATGGGGGAGCCCAGCGTGAGTGGTCAGCTCAAATGGGACCCCGTGCTATTCCCAGTCTGGCCCCAATCCACCTTCGAGTTGCATCAAAAAGGGACTTGAGAATGACAGAAGTGTTTCATACTGGCACATTCTGCGGCTCAGACCAGATGGAGCCTTTGTTCTGTCTCTCAAACACACACTGCGCAAACACGTGTGCACAAAAATGTGGCACATGCAAATACACACACACACACACACACACACACACACACACACACACACACACACACACACACACACACACACACACACACACGGTGGTGTAAAGCCAGGATCGTGATGATGGGAGGGGGTGTGATTCTCTTGTCCTCTGTCGTGTTCACATTAGTCATATGCAAATAAGCATTGTGCACAGAGAATAACACAAATCCACCATGTCTAAATCCTCAAAGAACACTGGTGACGGTTATTTAGTTAACATGATTTATTAAGGTATTTGACCCAGTTAACACGATGGCTATTTAAGGATGGGAGGTTTTTCTCTTTCCTTCTATTTTTTCCAGAGCTTTTTATTTTAGGAAAGTATCAATGAAAAATATCCAAATTTCAATTCAGTTTCAGCTTTTATTGATGCCCCTCAGCAAATAGGTGGGGGTGGACCACAAAAAAGAAATAAAAAAAATTAAGCATGGGAGCCTGATGTTGAAGAGTGCAATAATGTGATTGCTTTTACCTGTGAAGTGTATGCCTTTGTGTCTGTTTAGCTGAATTATAAAGGGTAGATTTGTGTCTAAAAGAGAACAAAGACTTTGAGGTAAAGCACTCTCTACTACAGTGTGTACTCAAAAGATATTGTTGGCAGTGAGTGGTGGCAGCAAATTAAAAAAAATAGTTGTACCAGATGATAAGATTATTGAAGTTAATTGACAGTGGTTAGGAGCCTCGCCTTTTAAGTTCATACTTGGGGGGCCTGTCTATGCATAGTTTGTATGTTCTCTCTGCGCTTGTATATGTTTTTACTGAGTACTTTAGGTTCCTTCCACTTGGGATGCCCAAAATTAAAAAAAAAAAAAAAAAAAAAAGGTGTAGTTAGTCTATTTATCTTTTTACTTTGTTATTGTTGGCTAAAGAAATAAAGAAATGCCTTTTCTTTTTGTACAGTGTGCATTTTCCACAGTCAAAACCAGCGGGACCCTTCCTGAGATGCCAAATAAGATGATCTGAGCAAGAAAAACAACAGCAGCAGTTTAATAAATATGATGATCAGCTTCCACTGTCAGTGTCAACCAGGTGGAATCTGGAACGGCTTCAGTTAGAATGACTGAGTGTCCATCCATCCATCCACCCATCCCTCCATCCAGCCATCCATCCAGCCAGCCAGCCAGCATCCCTCATCCATCCATCCATCCATCCATCCATCCATCCATCTATCCCTCCTTTCATCCATCCATCCATCCATGCATCCATCTATCCCTCCTTTCATACATCCATCCATCCATCCATGCATCCATCTATCCTTCCTTTCATCCATCCATCCATCCATGCATCCATCCACCCATCCCTCCATCCAGCCATCCATCCATCCAGCCAGCATCCCTCATCCATCCATCCATCTCTCCATCCATCCATCCCTCCATCCAGCCAGCCAGCCAGCATCCCTCATCCATCCATCCATCCATGCATCCATCCATCCATCCATCCCTCCATCCCCCCATCCATCCATCCCTCCATCCATCCATCCTTCCATCCAGCAACTTGTGCACCATGTGACCCGCTTAGAAATGATGTAAATCATTGTATTACTTTTGTCGTATGAAGTCTCATCAGTTTCTTTGGTTTAACTTATTGACTTCATAAAATTCCAAACTGCTGTTAACAGAGATAATGAAATGTCTTAGACTTATCAGTAATAATGATCTGACTGAGCCATAATTTCAGCCATTGTTTCCTGTACTTTGCTATTACAGCAGATTGCGCTGTTTAAATGTTTCCTACAGTAAGTTTTCATGTTGCACCTTCAACAGATGCAGCCAGTCATTCAACAGAAAGTGTGAAGAAGTCAGAGGAGCATCTCCTGAAAGACCGGTGGGACACTTGAAGGAGGAGATCCACGTGTGTCTTCAGCTTCAGCTGCGAGTGTGCCAAAGTCGGTAATTCACTTTGTTGAAGGACGTCTTTTGTCTTTTGCCTTTTTATATCTTACTTTTTTTTTTGCTATCAGTGGTTAAAGTAAATCTTGTTTGATTCCATCTTAATTTGAAATACTTCAAAACTTGTGAATACTTTACCAAGACTGTTTCCCTTTGTTATTGATCGCACGCTCTGTTAAATTACTGCTAGTCACAGATTTCAACAGTGCAAAACTGCAGTGTTAAGTGCAGTTATCTCTTTTTAATTTTTCATTGTGTCTTTTTCTCTTTCCTAACAGTTTATATTTTCTCGTGGTTTTGTTTCAAATGTATTTCCAGACTAAAATCAATACAACAAAAATGAAAGATCTGTTTAAATAAAGATTGCAGTGATGGCTTGGAATATGAAGTAGTGAGAGCAATAGACAGTGGATTCATGTCAAATTGTACCACCTCTTGTGATTTTTAAATGTTCTACGTGGCAAGAGAGCACAGTCATCCCTGACTTATTCAGGAAAGAGAGAGTTCAGTGTGTCTGACTGGAAACAGTCAGTGACCTTTAGACTAGAAATACTTGGCTGGAATTGCATCCTCACTGTCTTTTATAATCAAAACTTGAGGTGCAGAGCAGATGTGCTTCCTTTAGCTGAGGTGAGTATTAAATGCCAATCTGTCAGCTCATATTTAGTCTTTGCTGTGATAATGTGGCCTGAAACACAACCTCTGATGTGACCTGCGCAGTGCAACTGTTGCCTTGGATTTTCAATTTTCAATTTTTACTTTGATAAAACACAAAAGATCAGAGCAGTTCTTTCATTCATTCATGATAAACTAATTAATTTACCCAACATACAGGTGAGTGAATCATCTCATAGAAATGTGCAAGAAGAAGGCGTAGTGGTAGCCACAACGCATAAACATAAATAAAAAATTTTAAAATGAGAAAAATTGCTGTTCTCACCTTCATGTCTATACAAATCAAGTGCTCTAACTGACTGCTCTTTTTCACAGGTTTGACCACACTCAGTGGCGCTCCTGATTTCAATAGTTTTTATGCTTGATGGTTGACACTCCACAACTGGGATTCAAAACCAGGAAAGTCATTTTCAAAGTCAAAACTGAACCCGAGGCGCCACCAAAAGACACATTATTTATGACAGAAGCATCATATCGTTTCTGATATGTATATCTACTATTCTCTGAAGGACTAAAACAATTCATTTCTGCAGACCACCTGTTGATGGAAGGAGATTTCCTTGTCTGGGCTTTTATTTTATCAATCCGTCTTCTATACCACTTTATTCTGCTCAGGGTCACGGGGTGCTGGAGCTGACCCCAGTTTACTATAGGCACAATCACTGGCAATTTTTGGGTCAGTCTAACTTACATGTGCATGCTATTGTTTGACTTTGGGAGGAAACATGCACGTACGCAGGGAGAATCTGCAAATGAAACACTACTACGACATGCATTTCCAAGGCAATTGCTTTAAATATCTATTGGATCACAGATAATTTAGTAATATTTGAAGATTTTTTTTGGGGGGAAATATGTGTAAAATAAGGACATAATGAAATAATTATGTCAATAATTCCTCACTTTTAGACAAATACAGGAATATCTTCAAGAAGTATATATTTCATTTCCACATCTGAAGCGAGTTTCTGATAGTTGGAGCTTTGTTGTTTGCAGTTTCTGTGGCGAGAAATTAGTCTGATAGAGAAAATTATGATGTGCAAATCTGAATCAGGCACAAGGGCACAAACAAAAGCCAATAGGCTATTTTTAGAGACCCCATTTTATTTATTTTATTTTATTTTATTTTATTTTATTTTATTTTATTTTATTTTATTTTTTTTATTTTATTTTAGAGCAAAATCAACAAAATTTCTGAATGCATCATTTCATCAGCACCTTAGAAATATCAGATTTTTTGTCAGGATTTCGCTCATTGTGACTTTTCCAAATCAGCAAATGTCAATGATAAAAACATCAAGTTAATGAGTACCTCAGCATTTATACTGTGACAAAACAGCACACCCATCCAAAACTACTTTTCATGACTAATATGAACCCACTGTCTGAAATCTAGGCCTTTCTCACAATGAATATCAAGAATATCTTTGCATTATTCATCACTGTCTGACCTGTGTCTGTCTGTGAAGGGCAATAAGAGTGCTTCAATCAGCTTCCCATTAGGATATTACGTGAGTGCAGTAGGTTAAAGCTGATGCATTTCTCTTCTCCTGTCTGAGAAGCAATTAATTAATGAGGCAATTGGAATTAATAAGAGTGTGTAATGTAAGGCTTAACTGGTTCTGTGAGCCTCGAAGGCAACAGACATGAATCTTTGTTTGTATCCATAAATTGCATCACGAATCTCTTTTCACAGGTTTCTTTCTGTGTACACAAAGAACAAGTGACCAAGATTTCTGTTTTCTGAAACGAGCTTGTAAACCTGCTTTAAGCTTGAAACTTTACATAATTTCAGCTATGTCCATTTTTTTAATCTTTATATAGTTTCTTTTTTGCATGCAAGCAAAATTTCCTAAATATATGAACACACACTTTTGAACACCGACTCCATCCCAGTGAAATTTTATGTAAAAATGACACACATGTGAAACTGAAGGGAATAGGTTTTATTGGCTATTTAAAGGTATCTGGCACTACATCACCCTAAATGCCATTAACAGTCTATTACCATTAAATAATTCACATCCGACATCTTCCTTGTCCCTCTAGTGGTTAGTTAACGCGTGAGTGGTTTCTAACTCTGCTGACAAAAAGTGAATACAATGATAACTGTAAATTATAGCCATGAAAATTCAGATCACAATGTTGACAGGGAAGATGTTTGGACAATGACAGAGTGGAAATTAAAACCTGAGCCTAAAAACAGTCCTGTGAAATATGAACCACACAGATTCAGGTTAAAGCCTCAATCTTCTACAAACTAGTCGCTGTTGTTCAGCCACTGCTTTGCATATCTTAGATAAATAGACATACCAAATGTTTTGGAGCCCCACAGCTAAGAACAGCTGTGTTAATGTCTAACTGTGAATGTTAATAAGCATCACAGCCTGATGTAGCTGCTGGTCAGGCAATAAACTTTAAGTGTTTTTCTATCTCACAGTGCAGTGCATCGAAAGTATTGAATAATTAAGTCTTATAGTTAGTACCATGAGGATCCTTACACACACAAAGAAAACCAATAATATATATAAACAGTATTATGATGGCAAATGTTTTCACAGAAAATAATAATCTACCAAAAGGAGTTGTGATGAAAAATGCAGGAGTTATAAGAACCCCGGCATACATGCAATAAAAAAGTGCCAAAATCTGATTGTTTCTGATGAAAAATCATGAAAATTCATGTATTAAAATAAACCTACAGAGCGACAACACTGACAATGTTAATGATACTCTTGAAGCATCAATAAATTCTTCACAGACATTGTTTAAGCTAATTCATGTTGATATCTTCAAAAGGGTTTGCTGTACTTACAAGTGTTAAATAATGCCTGTGTGATCCATTGTGCTTAACATTTATTAATCTTTTGTGAAAAAATATGAGTTGCTGGAAGTAGTGGCAAAACACAATCTGGACTTATCTGGTCTCAGCTGAATGTCAGAGCTAATGTCTTCATACTCGTCCATGCTACAACAAAGCATAGTGCACAAAGAAAAAGTCACTGGTAGTTGGACCATCTCCTCATTCGGGTGCGCTCAGAACTTGCCGAGTGGCGGCAGCGCCCCCGCCTTGACGAGCACGGCTGAGAGGAGGTCTGTAGGCCCGGCGGGATGCGGCACCGTGAGGGCGGAGGGATCTCCGTGCTTGCTGTCAGAGTTCACAGGTGTGGGAACTTTCCCTTTGCTCAGTGTAGACTTTCCACCCCCGCTGCCTCCGCCGCCTCCTCCTCCGCCATAACTGGTCTTGCTGTTCTCTGCCGTGGGGATGATTGTTCCCAGGTGCGGGTTGCCCACCACGGGGGTCCCAGCCGTCTCCAGGCTGGTCTGACAGCAGCACAGCAGCCGGAAAAACGCGGCTCTCATCTCCCTGCTGGAGAGCGTGTATATCAGAGGATTCAGGGCTGAATTGAGCACAGCTAGGGCAATGAACCAGTCCACCTGGTAGAGAACAGGGCACTTATCTGGACTACAACCAACATCCAGCAGGAGGAGGAGGAACAAAGGGGCCCAGCACATGACAAACACTCCGAGAACAATAACCACAGTTCGCAGCAGAGCCAGGGAGCGCTCTGAAGGTCGACTGCTCACCCTGCGGCCGCTGGAGGTCACCAGGCGGTAGATTCTGATGTAGAGGATGATGATGGCCACCAGTAGTGCACTGAACACGCTGATGCAGAAGGCGATGTAACTTTTAGCATAGAGTGGCAGCACCGTAGAGCAAGATGCCAGATTGTCGAGGCAGTTCCAGCCCAGGCTGGGAAGGGCGCTGATCAGCACTGACACAAACCAGCAAGCGGCCAATAACGCCAGAAGTCTGCCTCGCCCTGACGTCTCACAAGGACGCAGGCGTACCATCGTCATGTGCCTCTCAATTCCTATGGCCAGAAGGCTGAAGGTGGACGCGCTGAGGGCCACAAACATGCTCCCCTCTCTGGCCAGCCACTGCACCGGCGTCAGGAAAAAGGTGTAGCTTCCTGAGGTGAAGATGTTGACCACATAAGCTACACCGGCCAGCAGGTCTGACAGTGCCAGGTTCCCAATGAGGAAATACATGCGGCTGTGGAAGCGTTTGTTCCTCCAGAGAGCGAGCAGAACAGTGACGTTCTCCAGAACGATCAGCACGCAGATGAAGAGCAGCACGGCCATCTTACAGGCCCCGCCGCTGCGAGGCCGGTCCCACTTCCCGGACTGGTTGTAGTGTCTGACGATGACTGTGTTCATCCCTTCCTCGAAG